>NW_015386530.1:662931-719336 GCF_001527695.2 Protobothrops mucrosquamatus
AAAGAAAGAAAGAAAGAAAGAAAGAAAGAAAGAAAGAAAGAGGAGGGAGGGAGGGAGGGAGGGAGGGAGGATCTCTGCAAAGAGAAAAAGAAAAACAGGAACAATTCAGGCAGCCTTTCCTAAATTCTGTTTCCTAGACAGCATCTTGAAACATTTTCACTCTGCAACCCAGAAATAAAAATCAGGGCGTTCTCTTGCCCAAGTGGCCAAACTGGAAGGGATCAGTTTCACAATTCTGTTTTTCCACAAAGCCTTGTTTAAAATACCTCGACAGGCTGCAGCGTTTTGCTTCTGCTTTCCTTTACTTCACCAGAGGCTTTTGCATCAGTGAAGGAAAAGGCCGCGGCGTCGCCAGCCTCTGGGGAATGGGCCCATCTCCACGCTCCCCACCGTCGGTGTGGGGGCCCCCCGCCTGACACGGCCATTTTCATGAGGCTGTGAGCGAATCGGGGGGGGGAGGTCAGCGGTGAAACACGTGCTGGCTGCCAAGCACCCAAGTTTGGGATCAGGTGACGAACGGAGGGAGGCTGCGATGATCATAAGGACCGACCGCAACTCCCTTTTTTCAATGCTGCCGTAACTTTGAATGGTCGTTGAACCTTCAGCCGTAAGTCGAGGACTTGGCTCTATTAACGTCCCGCTGCTTCGTTCCCAAAGGGTTGAATTGCAGCTCCCTTCCCAGCACCTGACTGAGAATCAGCAGAAGCTTTTCCTTTGCCCTCCCTGGAAATGCTGGCAAACTGTGGTGTGGCTGGATTTCTGGGAGCGGGTGTGAATCCTGGAAGAACAGGATGTGCAACATGGTCCTTTCTGCTGGATTTCTGTCTGGTTCCCTTTTATGGCCTTTTTTTTCCCTCTGTGTTTTTAAGCAGGGCAACAGTGCCCTCTGCTGGTGACAGGTAGGAACATCATTTTGAGGAGATCTTGGTACAAGCTTGGTTGTTTCCTTTGCAGTCGTTTCATTACCCAAACCAGGTAACTGAGTTTAGCACTGATGAGGTTACCTAGTTTGGTAATGAAACGTCTGCAAGAAAACAAGCAAGCTCAGAGAGCCCCAAGGACCCCTCGTTTCAACCCTGAGCTACAGGTATTCTCCTTTATTGGCACATTAAACTTTCTCAGAAGTTTTCCCCCACACACACACAAGTCCTGAGCTCCCCATGGTAACCCCAAAGATTTTCCTTGCTCCCTTGCACACAGCAGCCCCCTCTACATGTACAGAGACACCGAACAGGAGCTCTGGAGAAAAATTAGTAGAGAAAAATTACTAATCTGGCCCGACACAATTCAGACACGGATTTTTTTTAAGGGCACTTGGAAAAAATTGTCGTAAAAAGATGCTTAAAACCCATGGAACATTACAACATTTTCTTCTTCAGTGAACAGGTCAAGACATTCAGCCCCTTTTCCAAGTTGCAGTGACTTAAAAACGTTGCACGGATTATTACATAATTTACCAAAACCATGATAAAAACATTCCAATATATTTAAAGACAGCATGCTTGGTCTCTGTGAATCTAAAGAGACATATGGTCTCAAAAAGTGCTAATTCATTATTCATGCTAACAAGGATAGATGTCAAAACATTAAAAAAACACACACACACAACGTTCTGTTACTGCTCAGTTACATTCATTCAAATTCTGTTTTTTAGCGGATCGCAAAGCGTTGAAAATGTTCACTTGAATGAATAGTTTAAACTCCAAGAAAGTTATTTAGAAAGGACATTTTGTTTCAGAAATATTGGCATGTGTTAGTATTGATTTTAAAAAATATATCCAAGGGTTAGTGATCATATCCTTACAAAGAAAAACATGGATGTATGTTCTAAAATGAAGACTTTAAAAAAAATCAGCTTAAAAAAGGGCCTGGGATGTCTGTGCAATTTTACTAGGAACTGAAATATTAAAATAAAAAGTCAAATATATTAAGAACCAACGCAGCTCCCTTCGGTCAATTTGGTTGAGACCCAATGCACGGAAATCACTATTAAAGGGTGAGAAAAAAAACCCCAACTATGGTGTGAGTGGAAATTTTGTACCCTGAAAATATGAGTTGCCCCCCAAATCTTTTGACCTTCAGCCACGAGGCATGTTAAAAGTCAGAAAGCCCTATCTAAAGCCTTTTGTGAGGTCTTCTTCTGGGCTGAAGGAGATCTTCAGAACTTCTGAAGAAGATCTTCTGAAGAATTCTGGAACCTGGGCTGGAACAGTGCCAGGGCTGGTGGACTTCACGTTTCTTCCTTTGAGGCTTCACTTCTTCTTGGTTTTGTTCTTCAGAATATGTCCTCCCTTTCTCTCTCACTCCAGACAAGTGTGATTGTTGACATTGCCCTGAGCTGAACCCAGATAGCTGATGTCTCCATGAGCCCAACACAGTCCAGAAGCCAAGGAGAACCAGGCTACCAAGTTTTCAACACACTGAAGAATCTCATAGCGCTTTCTTCTGCTTTCTTGGATGAGGGTCTACAACAAAGCGATGCGATGATAAACTGTTTCACCTTTCAGGGACTTTCTTTCATCTCTTCATTTTTTGCAAAGGAGGCTTGGAGACCATTTCTAACCCTCTTCCAGGGAGACACTGGGCTTCTCTGAAGCTCCTGAGATGCTTGGAAAAACCACTGAGCACATGATCAGACACTTGCTTGGAAGAGCAGGAGGTTGCACAAGAATCAGCACACAACCCTTCCCCTCTAATCCCTTTTACCTGGGACTCTGGGCTTCATTGTTGCAACCAGTTGAAAGGGCCACTGGGGTGTACAGTATCAAAAGGCAGAGGGAACCTGAGGGACCTGGGAAATTGAGGTTTACTTGAGATTGGCTCCCCCCCTCTTGATATTTTGTAAGAACCTGAAGACCTGGCTTTGCCAGATGGCTTCGGGACCCATTGAAGGAGCTTCACACTGGAGATGGTTGACCAATTAAAATTCAATGTCACCTTCCCCCCCCCCATGTGTCCAGCTTTGTCATCTTGCCTCCATGATTTTATCTGTTAATGTTTTTATCTGCTGTGGGTTTGGTTTTGTTTACAATGGATGATTTTAATTTTTTTCAGCATTTTTGTTAAGGCAGTTTAGGGTTGAGCAACACAGGTTTACAGCTTCAGGGGTGAAAAAAAATTGAACTGGCTTTGTGGAGAAGGCTCTTCTGTGTCCCCCTTTCAAAGAAGCAGGGAAAAGTTTGGGATGCCTCGAAGGGTTTATGGCACGCTGACAGTTGAACTCATTCCTGCTTACAGATCTTGGGCTGCTTCTCAAGTCTTTGGTCTTGATTTACTCAGAGGGATTTCTGCCCACTTGTCTGTGACCACAGGGAAGAGTTGCATTTAGATGGTCCGTTGCCCTAAGCACTAAATATTTCTGCTTGCAAAAGGCAGGTGGTAAATTCCTCCAAATATTGAATAAATCTCTTTATTTTGTCGCCACCGGGGTATGTGTGTGGTCGAGTCTCCCCTTGTTTTGCATCTGCCATGTTTCCTCCAGTGGAATTCTCAAATCCTCTCAAATCTGCAAGACTGAATAAGATTTTTGCTCTCCATGAAATACAGAGAGTTGCTGAATTATAGGCTGTCCGCAACTCACAAACATTTGCTTAGTGACCATTCAGAGTCACAACAGCCCTGGGGAAAGGGACATTGGTCCAGCCCTCACCCTTCTGATTGTCCCAGCTTTCCCACAGGTAAAGATACATCTTAGATCTTACCTAGTGGCGCTGAGGGAGGCTAGGACTAACTACTATGCCTCACTCATCGCGTCATCAGATAACCGCCCTGCCGCCCTCTTCAGGGTGACCCGCTCCCTCCTTCAATTGGAGGGGGGGGGACCCCCTGGAGGGGAGGGCAGAGGATTTTGTGCAGTATCTGTATGACAAAGNTCCCCTTCCCCCCCCCCCCCATGTGTCCAGCTTTGTCATCTTGCCTCCATGATTTTATCTGTTAATGTTTTTATCTGCTGTGGGTTTGGTTTTGTTTACAATGGATGATTTTAATTTTTTTCAGCATTTTTGTTAAGGCAGTTTAGGATTGAGCAACACAGGTTTACAGCTTCAGGGGTGAAAAAAAATTGAACTGGCTTTGTGGAGAAGGCTCTTCTGTGTCCCCCTTTCAAAGAAGCAGGGAAAAGTTCAGGATGCCTCGAAGGGTTTATGGCACGCTGACAGTTGAACTCATTCCTGCTTACAGATCTTGGGCTGCTTCTCAAGTCTTTGGTCTTGATTTACTCAGAGGGATTTCTGCCCACTTGGCTGTGACCACAGGGAAGAGTTGCATTTAGATGGTCCGTTGCCCTAAGCACTAAATATTGCTGCTTGCAAAAGGCAGGTGGCAAATTCCTCCAAATATTGAATAAATCTCTTTATTTTGTCGCCACCGGGGTGCGTGTGTGGTCGAGTCTCCCCTTGTTTTGCATCTGCCATGCTTCCTCCAGTGGAATTCTAAAATCCTCTCAAATCTGCAAGACTGAATAAGATTTTTGCTCTCCACGAAATACAGAGAGTTGCTGAATTAGGCTGTCCGCAACTCACAAACATTTGCTTAGTGACCATTCAGAGTCACAACAGCCCTGGGAAAAGGGACATTGGTCCAGCCCTCACCCTTCTGATTGTTCCAGCTTTCCCACAGTCATGTGATCAAAATGTGGGCGCTTGGCAACCTTACAACACTGCAGCCTGCCGGGCTTTCGACAGCCAAAGGCAACGGGGGGGAGGGGGAAAGCAGGATTCACCTAACGGCTACATGATTCACTCAGCAGTGATTCACTTAACAATCACGGCAAAAAAAGGTTGTAAAATTGACTGTGACTCACTTAAGAACCCTCTTGTTTAGGAATGGAAATTGTGGTCGTAATTCGAGGACCTCCTGCATTTGGTTTTATTTACAAAACTCCTGAGTTCTTCCTTCCCTTAACACTGCTGGGCAGCTTCTAAAATTGCTATCAATGCAAACTGAATGATTAAAAAAAAATCACTAAAACGAGGGGGAAAAGGCAAAACACGATCGCGGTGTAGATAACAAGAAAATCCAACACGAAGTTCAGGTCCAATTGGAAATCATTTTGAGGCTATGATTTGATCCATGGATTTGTGCCATACTCCAAATTTAGATTTTCTACATACATGAAGTCAATATCTCACGTTTTACAGTTAATTAGATTTTCAGTGCTGATTTAATCCATTATTGTTCATAATTTCAGTTAGCGATTTATACAGTGATCGTCAGGTGTCTTTAGTTTAAAGCTTTATAGGAGGTTTCAGGGTTTTGGTTTAACATCTGCCACTTTACACCCACTGCTTTCGCTTAATTACCAGTGCAAAAAAAAAAAAGGCATAACATTGGGTTGGACACATGACTCTCGTGACCATGATGGATAGCCACCATTACGTCGCAAGTCCAGGGCTACCTAGTTTTATTCCATCTCACATCTTATTTCAGAATCTCTTTTTTAAATTAAAAAAAAAAGATGTGGGGCTGCTTTTCCCCAAAGCAGCCACTAGATGTCAGACGTGCCCTGCAAATGACATCTCTCTCTCTCTCTCTCTCTCTCTCTCTCTCTCTCTCTCTCTCTCTCTCTCAAAATCCACTTTCCCATGCAGAAGTAATATTTAGATAAATCGCAAAGCTCTGGGCTGATTTCAGTCCTTTCGTTAGCCTGAATGCTTGGCTAATCTGTCTTTTATTTTTTATTTTTTAAAAAAAATGCAAATAGGACAACTGATGAGTCGGAGGCTTTGCGTTCCATTAAACGTTAGCACATTTATGAGATGTCGTTCCATAAAAGACGCCGTTTCCTTCCCTTGGAGAGATGCCCCAGTTTGTCCTACCTACTTGGCACTTCTTATTCTTCCCATCAGTCTCCAAAATACCAACCCCGTCTGGGGAGGAGGCCAGGAACCGCCCCCAGTTCTTAAAATGTCTCCATCAGCTCAGAAAGGAATTGGCTTCTGATTTTAATAAGTCAAATTATTTTCAGACCAGCCTTGACTCTGAAGGATTACAGAATAAGTGAATAACAAGAGTTGGAAGGGACCTTGGAGGTCATCTAGTCCAACCCCCTGCTCAGGCAGGAAACCCTATACCATTTCAGACAAATGGCTGTCCAGTCTCTTCTTAAAAACTTCCAGTGTTGGAGCATTCACAGCTTCTGGAGGCAGGTTGTTCCATTGGTTAATTGTTCTGACTGTCAGGAAGTTTCTCCTTAGTTCTAAGTTGCTTCTCTCCTTGATTAGTTTCTATCCATTTTTTCTTGTCCTGCCCTCAAGTGCTTTGGAGAATAGCTTGACTCCCTCTTCTTTGTGGCAGCCCCTGAGATCAGGGGTGTCAAACTGCCAGCCAGCGGGACAGGTTGCATCAAATGGAGACCCAGCTCTGGCAATGCAAAAAACATCACAATACATCGCAACACGTCTCGTGATGCAGCGAGTTTGACACCTATGCTTTAGATATTGGGAGACTGCTATCATGTCACCCCTCGTCCTTCTCTTCATTAAACTGGACCAGGGGTAGGCAACCTTGGCTCTTTTATGACTCGTGGACTTCTGCTCCCAGAATTCCTGAGCCAGCATGGCTCAGCTTGGAAACCTTCTCTCTTTCCCCTCAGCATGGCTCGCTCAGGAATTCTGGGAGTTGAAGTCCACGAGTCACAAAAGAGCCAAGGTTGCCTACCCCTGAACTGGACATACCCAATTCCAGCAACCATTCCTTATATGTTTTATCCTCCAGTCCCCTGGTCCTCTTTGTTGCTCTTCTCTGTACTCTTTCTAGAACAGACATGTCAAACTCGCAACATCACATGACGTCGTGCAACGTATTGGAGCTTTTTCCCCATTGCCGGCAATGGGGTGGACGCACCCGGCCCACTGGCCGGCAGTTTGACACCCCTGTTCTAGAGTCTCAATATATCTTTTATATCTTTTTTATATCACGGCAACTAACATTGGATGCAGTATTCCAAGGGTGGCCTTTCCAAAATTCTGGTAGCCTCTGTAATCTGGCTGGCACGCTTTAATAGAATTTGGATTTCTCCATCTGTTTTGTGCACAGATGTCCAGAAATGCCCTCTGTACATGAAAAAGATGGGTGATGTCCCTTCCACCAAACTACAAATTCACCAGTAGGAATGTTCCATGCAGTCTCGGCTTCCAACATTGAGATTTCAACCAATACAGGTAGTCCTTGACGTATAATTCATTTAGTGACGTTCAAAGTTACGACAGCACTGAAAAAGTGACTTATTAGTCACTGAGTGTTTCACACTTACGACTGTTGTAGCATCCCCGGAGTCACGTGATCAAAATTCAGACACTTGGCAACTGACTCGTATTTGGGGTGTCCTGGGGTCACGTGATTCCCTTTTGCGACCATCTGACAAGCAAAGTCAAGGGGGGAAGGCAGTTTCACTTAACAAACGGGTTACTGACTTAAGAACTGCAGTGATTCACTTAACAGCCGTGGCAACAAAGCTCGTAAAAATGGGGCAAAACCTCACTTAACAACTCTCAGTTAGCAATGGAAATGTTGCGGTCGTACATCGAGAACTGCCTGAAATCATGGCAGGCAAACCTTTGCTTTGTCTCCACTGAATCCTATTCAAACTGTTCTGTCTTTCAACTGGTTTTCCCCTCCATACACACACACACACACACACACACAAACACAATTTTTCCTTCCTGGATCAATGGCTTTAATGATGCCAAGCAATCAGGGATCCCTATAAATCTGATGGCCCCGCCCATCACGGGAGGCTTTAAAGATAATAAATAACAAAGAAGGGCAAATTGAGGGCATCAACAGTAAAGACTCCCTCTAAAAGAGTTTCACTCCTGATTTGCCTACAGATAGTCCTTGACTTATGACCTCAATAGGGACCAGAATTTCCATTGCCAAGCAAGGCGGTCCTTAAGTGAGCCACGCCCACTTTATATAACCTTTTGCACCAAGGAAAGGCAGCTGGCTGAGCCCAGCGATGTCTGATCAGGAGAAGAAATCCCTGGGAATTAGAGACCCCCAACGGGCACCAGGTCGGAGAAGGTGGTCCTTTGTACAAGGCGCAGGGGTAGCGTTGGAGCCGAGAAAATACTGAGTACCTGAAGTTGAGGGTCTTAAGGACTCAGTCGATACGACTGAGTCCTTAAGACCCTCAACTTCAGGTACTCAGTATTTTCTCGGCTCCAACGGATGGGGAGTGGGTCGGAGACGAATTGAGAGGGAGGGAGGGGGGGTGAGGGTGGGGGAAAGGTCTTCCTAGAATTTTTGGCCGATTTGTTCCGCCAAGAAGGCGGCTTCCATCTCAAGGAAGAAACATCCGTTCCAACGGAAGAGTCTGTTTTTGCCCAGTGTCTGAGCCAGGCTGCAAAAAAAAATCAAATGTTTTTTTGTTTTGTTTTTTTAAGTGCCTCTCTTTTCCTGAGATGAATCTGGGAAAGTAAAGCTTTCGACACAGACCTCCAGATTTACAAGGGCTTGTAAAACAGCCACGCCTGAAAACAGTTCTCCAATTCAAAATAATCCTTGAAGTGACCCCTGAAGTGACCAAAGCCATCAGATTGAAGCATCTTTCTCTCTCCCAGCCCAGGAAGGATGATGGGTCGTCCTCAAAATCTCAAGCAGGGCCCCTCCCCCCCAGCCCCCCAAACAGCAAAGGTTTGGCAATTAACGGCACTTCTTTTCCACCGGCAATCCCAGGAACTCAGCAGAAGATGGTCTCCAAGATCTCAGTACATGTAGCCCACAACTTACAACAGTTCATTTAGTGACTGAAGTTACAATGCCCCTGAAAAAAGGGATTCACGACCGTCTTTCATTGCAGCATCCTCAAGGTCACAGGATCAACATTCGGATGCTTGGCAACTGGTTCGTTATTTATGACGGTTGCAGCATCCCGTGTCACGTGATCCCTTTTTACGACCTTCTGACAAGCAAAGTCAATGGGGAAGTCAGATTCACTTAACAACTGGGTTGGGATTTCACTTAACAACTGTGGCAGGAAAGGCCATAAAATGGGGCAAAATTTACTTAACAACTGTCTCACTTCACAACAGATATTTTGAGCTCATTTATCATCGTAAGTTAAGGACTACTTGTAGCTCGAAGCTTCAACCATCTTCATCTCTCCTTCCAGATCTCCAATTCCACACACACACAAACACACACACACACACACACACACATACCTCCAGGGGTTGTGTGGTTCTTCTGGAGATGTTGTTCCTCACCTTGAAACTGTTCTTGGGCCCTGAGGCCTTGGATCAGCCCTTGGATCAGCCTGGATCCAATTTCCTGCTTTCCTTTTTGGCAAAGGCCATCCAACTAGGACAGACATGTCAAACTCGCGATGTCACGTGACGTCGCGCAACGTATCGGGCCGATTTTGCCATTGCTGGCAATGGGGTGGGCGCGGCTTCAGTATGATGAAACTGGCCCGCGGGCCGGCAGTTTGACACCCCTGAACTAGGAGCACCATGACAGCCCTCGCCTACTTCCGGTTGGGGTTGATGGATACACCTTGTGGGAGGGGCCGGGCCATGCAGATTCAGAACAGGTGAATGGATTTCCTTGAGCAGGGTTTCCCAACTTTGGTCACCTTAAGATGACTTCAACTCTGCTGGCTGGGGAATTCTGGGAGTTGAAGTCCACATGCCTTAAAGTGGCCAAGGTTGGGAAACCCTGATCTTGAGGGTCTCTGGGATTACAGCACCCAGGTTGCCCCCTCTCAGCGCAAGGAAGTCCAGCATTTAGCCCATCCTTCCTGGAGTCTGATGCTGTTGGCCACACCCGACCTACTTCAAGGCACCACCTGTTGGATGGCTGCATCCAGATAATTCAAGTTTAGTTAATAAGCCCGATCCCTTCCCCAATTCTCTTTGCAAAATCTGCAGTCTTTCTGTCACAAGAGAGGGCGGGAGTAATCCCCCAACCAGGCCCCTCCCCAACCCCAACTGACAGGCCAGGCTGGGCAGGGTTAGACAGGAATCTTGCTCTTGCCAAGTCATTCCTGCTTGGCAAGAGGCCAGAATCTGCTCCCGGAGGGCTGCTACTGCAGGTGTGAAAATGCCCAGTCAGAGAGAATGGAATGGAATGGGATGGGATGGGATGGGATGGGATGGGTTGGGATGGGATGGGATGGAATGGAATGGAATGGAATGGAATGGAATGGAATAGAATAGAATAGAATAGAATAGAATAGAATAGAATAGAATACAATGGAATGGAATGGAATGGAATGGAATGGGATGGGATGGGATAGAACAGAACGGGACGGAACGGGACGGAACGGGACGGAAGAGAAGAGAAGAGAAGAGAAGAGAAGAGAAGAGAAGAGAAGAGAAGGGAAGGGAAGGGAAGGGAAGGGAAGGGAGGGGAATGGGACGGGACGGGACGGGACGGAACGGAAGAGAAGAGAAGAGAAGAGAAGAGAAGGGAAGGGAATGGGATGGGATGGGATAGAATGGAACGGAATGGAATGGAATGGAATGGAATGGGATGGGGTGGGATGGGATGGGATAGAATGGAACGGAATGGAATGGAATGGAATGGGATGGGATAGAACGGAACGGGACGGGACGGGACGGGACAGGACAGGATGGAATGGAACGGAAGAGAAGAGAAGAGAAGGGAAGGGAAGGGAAGGGAAGGGAAGTGAATGGGACGGGACAGGACGGGACGGGACGGGACGGGACGGGACGGAACGGAAGAGAAGAGAAGAGAAGAGAAGAGAAGAGAAGAGAAGAGAAGGGAAGGGGATGGGATGGGATGGGATAGAATGGAACGGAATGGAATGGAATGGAATGGGATGGGGTAGGATGGGATGGGATAGAATGGAACGGAATGGAATGGAATGGAATGGGATGGGATAGAACGGAACGGGACGGGACGGGACGGGACAGGACAGGACGGAACGGAACGGAACGGAAGAGAAGAGAAGAGAAGAGAAGAGAAGAGAAGAGAAGAGAAGAGAAGAGAAGAGAAGAGAAGAGAAGGGAAGGGAAGGGGACGGGACGGGACGGAAGAGAAGAGAAGGGAAGGGAAGGGGATGGGATGGGATGGGATGGGATAGAATGGAACGGAATGGAATGGAATGGAATGGAACGGGACAGGATGGAACGGAATGGAACGGAACGGAACAGAACGGAACAGAACAGAACAGAACGGAACGGAACAGAACAGAACACAACAAAACAGAACAGAATAGAATAGGTTTACTGTCACTTTAAATGAGCATACAGTAAGATGAAATTTTAATTTACATTAAAATTATTTTACATTAAAATGAAATGGCGTTTCCTCCCCCTCCCCCAAGAAAAATGGTCTCTCCTGGTGACACGAAGTCCCTGACCCTCAACTGCCCCCAAAACGCCTTGAGAAGGAGCCCTGCGGGCATCTTACAGACACCCCCTCCCCGACTCGCATCAGCTCGCAAACCTCCAAGCTGCCATTGCAGAGCTACCCGAGACCCCCGCGCACACACACACTCTGCCTTTGCGCACGCGCAGAACCCCCACCCTCACCCCCACCCTCGGGCTGCTGCAGGCTCTCCGCCTGGGTACCGCAGAGGCGGGGAGGGTCGTCCGAAGGGGCGGGGCCTGTTGGGAAGCCCGCCCCTTCGCAGAGGCACCTCGTGCAGCCGCCCCAGCCTGCGCCAGACGGGGAGAGCGGTTCTGGCGCCCGGACGTGGCTCGGGCCGCAGGTAACGGGGCGCGCGGCTGCGGGGCGGGGAGCGGATCCTCGGGGTGCAGCAGGCAGGCAGCTTCGGCTTCTCCGCTCCTCTTTCTCCGGCTGGGAATCAGCAGAGGCGGCGGCGCAATGAAGGGACGGGGGCGCAGACGGAGGCGTCTCTGGCTAGCAAGGGCGCAGTCCAGCCCATCCCGGGCAGGCACCCCCAACCCGGCGCCCCCCAGGAGTGGCCGGAGGGGATGGAGAGACTCCGGCCTCCATCATCCCCAGGCGACCAACGTCCGCTCTTACGGACGAGGAGAGGGGCAGCCACCCCCAAACGGGGGGCGTCCGGGAAGCCAGCCGGGGCGAAGGATGATGCTGGAGAAGGGGCGAGGAGAGGTGCAAAGAGCCGAGCAGGGCGGAGGAGGCTGGCCCGGCTCTTTTCTCACACACCCCCAGGGGCTTTCGCAGCCTCCCTTTCCCCCCCCCCCCTTAGATCCCTCCGTCGGGAGGGTCCCCTTCAGTCCCAGCCCGCCAGGCTGGAATGGGAAAGCGTCGGAAAGCGAGCCGGGCCAGGAGGCGGGCAGGAGCTGTCCAGGGTGATGGAGCTGCAGGAGGCGAGCGACCCTGCAGACGGCGGGCGCTCAGGCGGGGAAGGGGGCTGCCAGAGCCCCTCCGGGGGGGGGAGGAAAGCGGCGGGGCCAGGTGGGGCGAGGGGCTGCAGGGCGGATCCCGACCGGGCCCGGCGGCGTAGAGGCGGCTTTGCGCAAAGCAGACAATTGCCGCAGCGCCAGCGCGCAGGGCTGCCGGTCTCTTGCTGGCCTTGGCGGGCCCGGGCTGTGCAAAAAGCGCGCACGTGCTCGGCCCGGGAGTGCCGCAGGACCCGCCGCGTTGCGCTGCGCCGACGGGGCTTCTTTGACCGAGGGAGCAGGCGGGCTGCAGTGTCCCCTTTACGGCCGGCCTAGATGGGCGCGAGACGGGGGGGGGGGGCGGGAAGGAGGAACTCCGCATGGGGGACCCTCCGACCCACCTCTGTGGGAGACGAGGAGGAGAAGGGCGACCTTGGATCCGCAGGACAAGCTCTCTCGCCCAAGGCCGTCCTTCCCGCCGCCCGCTCCCCCGATAGGGCGGGCGTGGGAGGGGCGCACCCTGTGCCCCCTTCCCCACCCCAGCCAGACCCCTGGATCGCAGCCTCTGCTGCTCCTGAGAAAGACCAGCCCCGGAATTGGGAGGCAGCTGCACCGCATCAGACCCTCGGCTTTTTCACTGCCCGTTAACCACAAATTACAGGAGAATTTAAGGAGTTTTCCTCTGGAAAGAATTTCTAGACAAGCCCTTAGTCTTCCCTAAATAGCTAAATTTACTAAGATCTGCAGTCTGTTTCCAGCCTTCTCCTTCTCTGCAGTCTCCCTTTTGCCTCCCTTTTTCTCCCTGCCAATTGGGTAATTGCCCATTCAGGCTAGCGAAGGAGCTGACGGGCATCCTCTCCCAGCTCCCCAATTCCTAGAATTCGTTGCTGGGTCTGATCTGTTTTTTGTTTTTTTTAACTGCAGGAGATCATAAAATTCTTCTGCGACTTCAGAATCTGGCTTGTGAGTCATCTTTCTTTTCTCTCCCACGGGTGGGTGGCTGGCTGGCACGATGCCCGGCGCTGACAAAAACCTGCAGAAAGGAGAATTTTAGAAGCCCGAGATAAGAGGACGGGAATCCTTTGCTAGCAAAGAGCCTCTTCTGGTGGGTGATGCCATCCAGTCATGGCCGAGAAGCTGCTTTGACCATTTATTTTTTAAAAAAATCTGCTTTTGGCAAGGTGGCATTGCCAGCTTTGCTAGTCCCTTGGCACCTCTGTCTCCTTAACTATCTGCTGCTTCTGTTCCTAGATTTCGCTCCACAGACGCTGCCGTGTGCCAGGCGCCCCCACCCCACAACTCACCCACCCAGGAAGATGCTGAGATCAACCATCAGCCTCGCTCTGCTTTTGGCAGGTAAAAGGAGACACTGCCAGGTGCCGCCACCTGGTGGCCCCAGGAGGCAACTGTCTGGACTAAGCGCATCCATTTCCCGAAAATGACCTTTTCTAGCCACCGTCACTCACTTCCATCTCTGTTTTGAGAACCTGGTCCTCGACTTACGACGGCAATTGGGCCAGACATTTCTGTTGTTAAGCGAGATAGATTTTAAGTGAGTTTTGCCCTCATTTTACCACCTTTCTTGCCCCAGTTAAGTGAATCGCTGCAGCTGTTAATGTTAGCAACCTGGTCATTAAGTGAATCTGGCTTCCCCATTGACTTTGCTCGTGATTGCCTGACACACACCCCTGGGATACGGCAACCGTCATAAGTACGAGTCGGTTGCCAAGCATCCAAATTTTGATTGCGTGACCGTGGGGAACACTGCAGCGGTCGTAAACGTGGGAAATGGCCCTAAGCCACTTTTTTCCAGTGCCGCGGTGACTTCAAACAGTCACAAAGTGTAAATCAGGGACTACCCATATGGAGCTTCAGTGGGGATTGTGTTGAAGACACCGCTTTGTTCACACTTTCCATCCACCCTGAAAGTAGAAAGAAAATACGCCGAGCGCTTCCTTCCTTTTTGACAAAAATCTCTCCCCTGCGTGGAATAAAGATTTAGTGAAGGAAAGTTTGTCTGTTCAATTCTGGGGCAGCAGCTTTTTCTCAACACCTTTAGGGAAAAAGAAAAACAGCAACATCTCCTCCTACTCATCCCCCCATAATTACGCTTCGCTACCTGTCATTTTTACCACGATGTGTTTATGACAGTGTTCCTCAACCTGGGCAATATGAGAGGCCTGGACTTCAACTCCCAGAATTCCCCAGCCAGCATGCGCTGGCTGGGGAATTCTGGGAGTTGAAGTCCAGGCCTATTCAAGTTGCCAAGGTTGAGAAACGCTACAGAGCCTCTTTCTCTGTATTGTCTAATATTCCCCTTTTTTACTTGTGTATTCTTAATTTTTTTTTTGAGCCTTTCATGCTCTACGTCTGGATTCTGCTAGGAATTGAGCCTGATGTAGAGCTGACCTTAAAAACAAAAAACCAAACCTCTGGATTTTCTATTTGCATAGAAAGTAAGATTGTTGGGATATCTCCCTCCAGTCAGTGAAGGGGTTCTGATCTGCACATGATTTGGCTCTCTGGAGAAGAGAAAGATGTGTTATGCCCTCTTTTTAGGGGATATGAGTATGTGTGAATGTGTACAGATGTTCCTTTCCCCTCTGAGAGTAATAAGGAAACCACTCTTCATTTGTTAAAGTCTTCAATTTGTCATTGGGATGAGTAGGTAATTATTTTTAATGGAAGCTGGGGATTTGTTTTAACACATGGCCTCATTTAATTGCCTCTGATTTCTTTGGACCAATTCTTAAAAGAGGTTTTAACACTTAGGTACTTTGGGGTCCTTGGTGTTCTCTGAGCTTGATTGTTTTCTTACAGTTGTGTCATGACCCAACTAGGTAACATCTTCATTGCTGATGGTGTTACCTAGTTGGGTCATGAAATGTCTGCAAGAAAACAAGCAGACTCAGAGAGCACCAAGGACCCCACAGTCCTCCTCCTCCTCCTCTCTGCATGCCCCACTTCCTTCCAGTACTGATGATGTTACCTAGTTGGGTCATGACACATCTGCAAGAAAACAATCAAGCTCAGAGAGCACCAAGGACCCCATAGTCCTCCTCCCCTCCTCCTCCTCCTCCTCCTCCTCCTCCTCCTCTCTACACATCCCACTTCATTCCAGTACTGATGGCATTACCTAGTTGGGTCATGAAACGTCTACAAGAAAACAAGCAGACTCAGAGAGCACCAAGGACCCCACAGTTCAACCCTGAGCTACAAATATTCTTTTCTGTTGCTATTTCAATACTAGCCAGATGTTGGATGATACTTGGGTTAAAGTTGTTTTGACCCTTGAATCTAGTTAAAGGGTTAAATCCAATGGTTGGATTCAATACTGCAGTCACCCTATCACTCACTCAATCCAAGGTGATGACATTATCTCTGACTAGATTAATGAAGAGAAGGACTAGGGATAACATGATAGCAAGTGTTCTAATATCTAAGGGGCTGCCACAAAGAAAAACCTATTCTCCAGAGCACCTGAGGGCAGGACAAGAAGCAATGGATGGAAACTAATGAAGTTGAGAACCAACTTAGAACTAAGGATAAATTTCCTGACAGTTAGAACTACAATTAGTCAGTGGAACAACTTGCTTCCAGAAATTATGGATGCTCCAACACTGGAAGTTTTGAAGAAGAGACTGGACAACCATTTGTCTGAGATGGTATCGGTATAGGGTTTCCTGCCTGAGTAGGGGGTTGGACTAGAAGTCCTCCAAGATCCCTTCCAACTCTGTTTTTCTGTTATTCCCTTCCTTAGTGCTCCAAGTCAGCCATGGCCAACGGATCAAAAGACTAACGGCTTGTTTGAGCGATCAAACCCTGCGGATAGACTGTGCCTATGAACGGAAAACTACCAATCCTCTATCCTATGAATTCCGCCTGTCCAAGGGCACCGGTGATGGAATAGTGGTGGCCGGCAACTCCAATGTAGCCAGCGCTCCCTACAAGCTTCGGACCAACATCATTACCAGCAACGACCTTGTGTGCCTGTACCTCAATGGCTTCACAACCAGCGATGAGGGAGTCTACACCTGCAAGTTGAAGATCACCAATGATTATGAAGACATGCAGTCCAAGAACATCTCTGTGGTCAAAGGTGAGCAGATGTCGGGGGGATGTAAAAAAAACCAGGTCCACCGGCTGAAGGTCCAACGAAACTGGTTTATTGCTAAACAGCCTGTGCACAGGAGTCTTCTCAACTAAGGGGAAGCACATGCTTGGAGTTTGATAAGAATGAATTGAGGGAGGTTGGACCTTGTTCCCTTGTGCCTACGTAGAGATTCTAGGCTGATCCCTCTTTTGACTCCACTCTCAAGTTCTGCCACTGCTTCTCTTAGAGAAGAGGGAAGAGAACCCCAAGCATGTAGGGCCAGGATAGGCTCTATCCTTCTAGAGGGCAGAAGGTGGATGGAAGTTACAGGAAGGTTGAGTCGGATAGTAGGAGAAACATCTGGCAGAAAGAGTGGACGCTGGGATAGGTGACCTAGGAGGAAAAGGATTCTTCTCGGTTGGGTAATCTAGGTAGAAAGACCAGACAATTGCCAAGGAAAAAAACCACAATCCCACCAATATGGACGGGGCAATCTACTGTATATAAACAGGGAGCAAACCCCACACTTGTTGCACTAATAATGTTACCTGTAGGTAGTCCTTGTCTTACTATCATAATTGAGCCAGGAATTAAGTTCTGCCGGTCATTAAGAAGATCTTCACGTGGCTGAACTGACTTTTTTGACATTTTTTGCAGCCATCCTAAACCACTTAGTACAGCGGTTCTCAACCTATGGGTCGCGACCCCATTTGGGGTCGATCGACCATTTCATGGGGGTCGCCAAGCAAGGCTGTCCGCCATTTTTTTCCCCTTTTCCGGCGGGTGCCTTACCTCCCTTGGGCTGGGCCAGCTGGTGGTCGGCCTGCTCCGTCTCTGCCGCTTGCCAGCTACGCCTCGGCCGGTGCAGGGGGCGGAACCACGCATGCGTGGCGCTCCCGGGCAGGGAAAGTCCTCGACTTACGACCGGTTGGGTAGTCCTCGACTTACGACCGGTTTAGTCCTCGACTTATGACCGGTTGGGGGTCGCGGCATTAAAAAAGTTGAGAACCACTGACTTAGTAGAATGGCTTTCCTCAGACGTTGTGGGTGCTCCATCATGGGAGGTTTTCAAGAAGAGAGTGGAGGCCCTTTGTCTGGAATGGTGTGGGGTCTCCTGCTTGAGCAGGGGGTTGGACTACAGGACCTCCAAGGTCCCTTCCAACTCTGTGACTCTGTTCTGTTCTTTCCCCTTACAGCCCAGTTGGCGAGATGCGCCGGGATCAGCGTCTTCATCCAGAACACCTCCTGGCTCCTCCTGCTCCTCCTGTCGCTCCCATTGCTGCAAGCTGTGGATTTTGTGTCGCTTTGAAGGGAGAAGAAAACCAGCGAGGGGGGAGAGGGGCACCGGGAGGTTGGGGGGGGAAGGAAGGGAGGAAGGAAGGAAGGAAGGAAGGAAGGAAGGAAGGAAGGAAGGAAGGAAGGAAGGAAGGAAGGACAGCCTGTCACACAAGTCTAAACCCATCCAGGGAACATGGGCCTCTTCCTGTAGGTTTTGGAAAAAGGAGGCCGGTGTGGACCATGGATTTGAGCTGAAAGGCAGAACGGTTTTCTCTTAATCTTCTCTTTCTCTCTCTCTCTCTCTCTCTTTAACCATATAGCTGCTGGGAGTGACTGATTTGCGCTTAGACCCAAACTCATCATGCCGTAATGTGCAAGCAATGCATTGCAGGGGTGGGGAAATGGGAGCATGACCACATAGTCCATCCCCTTGCCTTGCTTTCCTTCCCTCCCTCCCTCCCTCTGCTTTCGCCATCCCGCTTCCTCACTCGACCCTCTTCAATCCCCCCTCCCAAAAGCAGAGTGGGGACCATGGGGGGGTGTTGTTGCCTTTTCCACTTTCCTCTTCTGGGTTCCTTTTCTCTCTGGTCTTCCAAGAACTGCCGGGTAGGAGACACAAAAGAAAAACTCAGACTGCTAGGAGGTTTGGGATACTATAGCTTCCATTTCTTCTTTTCATTTTGGGCAAAAGGACCCCCGGGGCAGGGAGAGGATGGGAAGAGGGTTCCATTTATGGGGCCCAAGGGGTTTCTTGGGGGGTGGGCTGCAGAGCTGAACCATAGCAGGAGTTGGAGAACTTTGTCTCGGGCTGCGTCAAAGAAGGAACCAAGGATCGCTCCTTTTCTTAAATTATATCTTAAATGCACGCTACGTTTTCCAAACAGAGGTTAAAATTGTGCTGCTGAGCTTGGCAGTAAACAGTGCAACCCAGTTTTGGGTGGCTACGCAGGGCCCACCTGGATGGCAGAAGCCTCCTATTGGCCAGGATGTGGTCAAAGAGGTAGCTACCGGATTACAAAAGAGAAAAAATAATTGATCCTTGTTTTTTTGAAAAGAATACTCCGGTTCGATCGTCTTAGTTTGCCTGGCTCAATCTGGCCTTTTGGGAAGAGCTGTTTATGGCTGGAAGGAAAGTCTGTGCATCTTTGGACAACCATTTGTCAAATGTTACAGGGTTTCCTGCTTGAGCAGGGGGTTGGACTAGAAGACCTCTAAGGTCCCTTCCAACTCTGTTACTCCGTTATTCTTTTCATGTGACCAAAACGATCACATGGCTTGCAGAGGACATAAAAGGGGTCACCTCTCCCCCACTCGCAAGAAAATCAGTGCCTTCTCAGATTTATTTCTGTTTGTTTATTTGATTTTCTACAGCCAGATGCTGGCAAGGCAGGAACTGGTAGCTAATGACTGTCTGACAAAGCATAATTTCCGTTGTTTTCCTTTGGCTTGCATTTCTGGTCCCCAAGGTGGAGGGGGCTGAAGAGATTGGCTGCTCTCCAAGAATTTGCGAGAGGATTGTGTGAGTCAAGGTCAACCAACAGCTCCTGGTGCATTCTTAGACACCCGACCCTTTGTGTCCCACAATTATAACAAAGATAGTGATTTTGTTAGCTCCAGTAAGGTAACCCAGCATGTTTTTATTCATCACATTTATATGGCCACCCATCTCACGAAAAGCAGGTAAACATGCTCAAATGCAGCAAGAATGCCACATTACCAGGAAGTTTGGGGCCCTAAATTACAAGTTTAATGCCAGAAAAACAAGACTCAATTACACATCATATGCACCACAGGAGACCTATCTTAGTCTATGGTACGAAGAAACGTAAGGTTAACTTCTGAATAAGAATGTATATCAGAGGGATGAAAAATTGGGCTTAAAAAGTCAAAACTAATTGTGATCAAATCAAAGCATAGGGAAGTATAACCTGATCTGTTTCTTTGCATGTGGAAGAATAACATATATATATATATATATATATATGTTTCTCTGTGGATTAAAGCCATTTTTAGTTGTGAGGATCTGGAAAGGTGGAATGCAGAAGGCTTGCAAGCAATGAGTGATGCGAGGTTAAAATGTTCTCCAGAAATTAAGAGCTGGGCTTGCAAATTGGGGCTCTTCCCTTCAGTAACACCCATTCTGTCTTTATTTGCATTATCTTACATGATGCTGGGTGTAGCAACTTTTCTGCATTTTTTTTTTCTCCTTCCTTCAAACTGGTGGAGCCGGAAGCATTATTAGAGGATAAGATTTCTGAAGGTTCGTGAAAAAGCACCAATTGCCTTCAAGCAGCGGAGGGTTACATTCAGGTGCGGGGAGGGGGAGAACCAAAACGATCAGATAATTGAAGTTGGGGGTTGTATACTGTTAAAACAGGAAATGACTGGCACAAATTTTAGCAACCAGTCTGCTGATAAAAATGGAGGTTTAATATTTAAAATTTTGAAATACCTTCCTTTGCAGGCTTCCCAGAACTAAGTATCAGATTGTTAAGGCCAAACTTTTATACAGCAAAGATAACTTTTTAAAAAAGTTTGCGGAACTTGGGGTCCCTTGCAATTGAAGATAAAAATAATTTGCTTTAAGCCAATGTATGTTACTGATTTTTTTTCAAAGAAAAAGAGAAAGAAAGAAAGAAAGAAAAAAGAAAGAAAGAAAGAAAGAAAGGGAAAGGAGGGAGGGAGGGAGGGAGGAAGGAAGGAAGGAAGGAAGGAAGGAAGGAAGGAAGGAAGGAAGGAAGGAAAAACCTATTCTTACCAGGCAGGGTAAACAAAGCAAGATACAAAATTAAATCAGATGGAAATATTCATCGCAAGTTTTATTCCCAGCCACAGAAGGACTCCTGATTGCTTGGTGAGGTTAAAATTGCAGGCAGAGCTTAAGCGAATGGATGGAGGGTGCCCAGGTGGGCATCAGATCAAAGAGGCCAAAATGGATGCTCTGTAGGATATTTTGATTTGATCTGTAAAGCTGCCCAACTCACACCAGTGACTCCGGCTGTTTTTGGATTGCCCTGCCTCTTTCTCCAGCCCTTCCCCTCCCGGCTTTTGCTTTTCCATCCAAGCCAACCGCTTTTGCTTCCTTCCATCTTCAGGATTTTATTGCTCGAGTATTGCTAATCCCTGGTTTCCTCTCTCGCTCTTGATTTTCCTGCAAATTCAGCAGTTCACAAATTAGACTGCCCATTCCTCCTGCTTCACCCTAGTCTCCTTCCGTGAACATTTGTAGAGTGTTTTCCACAGCTTCTTGTCAAAGACAACCAAGGGGCGAAAAAGCCCCCCAATCCGCACAAATAAATCCTTAGATTGTAGAATTCCTTTGCTTGTGTCTTTTTTTCTTTTCTTTGAGGGATGATTTATTTGGCAGGCTGTTGCTGACTGCAGCTAATTAAAGAAAGGAGCTTCTTAACCGGTTTAAGAATTTGTTTACACTATTCTCTAGCGAAATGTTGCTTGGAGTATCACAGGTTTGCTACCAATAAAACAGTGGGTGTTGGGCTTCTGTCTAAAGACAGCTCATCAAAGGAAAAGTAGAGGGGAAGGGAGAAGGAAAAGAGCAACTTCAAGTGTAGTTCTTAATTACAATATAATTTGCAGCAAATTGGGGGGGGGGAATTCAACATTGTTGATGTCTTGGTAGAGTACAGCCTTCGTGCCCATTTGCAAATATTTCATGTGTTGGCTTCTGCCATCACACACAGCTAGTGCAGTGCCCATACAAGGAGTAAAAACAGGGTCACCATCACCCAACAAGCAAGCCTAAAATCACAATAACAGTCCCAGATCCACAGCACCAAGGAAAGGAACCTCTGTGGCCTTCCTGCTGCGGCTCTGAGCTTGGCTGTCTTCTTTCAGACATTTCGCGACCCAGCTAGGTAATATCATCAGGACTTCTGCACTTTCCAACATGCCGGGTTTTATTTTTAAATAGAGGCCCAAAGAAGAGAAGCGGCTTTTTCTTTTTTTGGAAAAACTTTCAGAACTCCGATTCTGACCGTCATTCCGTGGGGAGGTTCCACCTGACGACCCCAGCCTCACCCACATCGGGACCCTGCCACAATCCGGGGTCAGAGGGGCAGCTGCGGCCGTCCCACCGTCCCTCCAGCCAGCCAGGCAGTATCAGCAGGCCGGGCTCCAAACTAGCCCCCCAACTTGTTTTTCCAGCAGCAGCCCCCCCCCAAGGTCCCCGCTGGACCCCGCTCAGCCGGCAGCGCCCAGGAGCTGCGCTAGACCCCCTTCCCCACCACCGGCTCCTTTCGGCTGGGGCTGCCGACCAAGATGGAAAGGGTGGAGGGGGGGGTCTGACCCGGACCGGGGTCTCCCAGATCGATAGTGGACGGTGCACCACCAGGTGATCCTCCCGACGAGCCCTCTGGGCGCGTGCAGAGCGCGGCTGGCTTTCCCGAGGGCTCCGCTCCGGCTTTGTCGGCCGCCCGCGGACCACCGGCGCTGCGTCACCCGCGGCCGGATTGTGACATCAGGCGGCGGCGGCGGACTAGGGGCTCCATGGAGCCGGCCGGGTTCGGCTCGTCCCCCCCGGAGACGGCCAGGTGAGTGCGGGGCGCGTCCCTTCCCCGCCCCGGAGCCGGGCAGCTGCCGGGCGCTCTGCTTCGCCCCGGGCAGGGGCGCCCCGGGCCGCGGAGGTCCGCAGGGAGGAGGCTGAGTGCGGCTCGGAGGTGCCCGGGGGGGGGGAGGACCCGGAGGCTGGTGGTGCCTCGGCTTCGCCCCCTCCCTAAACCGTCGCGCCTCCCCCGCCCCGCCCTGGAGCGGCGTGGGAGCCCCGCGCGCATCGCCCCGGGTGGGTTCGGTCTCGCCAAGCAAGGAGGACGCGGAGGGGCCGGGCCGGGCCGGGCCGGGGGGGGGGGAGAAGCCCAAAAGGGTGAGAGTGGGCGATCTGGCCCGCAGCCAAAGCCCATCTGGGGGTGGGGGTGATGGGAGTTGTAGTCCTGGCATTGCTGGCTGGGAAACCTGGTGCGGAGGGGGGCAGAGAGGGGGACTGGCAATGATGATGGTTGTGGTGTGTATGTGTGGGTGGGTGGGGGGATTGTTGGGCCAAGTTTTTAGGAAGCTGCCAAGGGAAACTTTGTTGGGTCAAGGAGAAGCTCCGGTTCTAGAAGACACCCTCTTTCTGGAGTCTGTATGAGGCCAGGGGAAGAGATGGGCTCCAGGGTCTCTAGATAGAAGGAACCAGATGTGGGACCAGGGTTAGCCAAGGGGGGGAGCAGGCAGGGCTTTGGGCCGTTCAGATACCTGGGTTTTTGCAGTGCCCTCTGCACCTGCTCAGGAGCCCTGTGGTCCTATATTCCAGGCTTCTTCCTTTGACCCCAGGCTCCGACCTGGGACCCAGGGGCCCGAGTGCTTCAGCACAAACTGAAAGTCAAATTATTTTAGGTTTAGGTAGAAGTTGGCTGTGCATTCCCACAACACACTTAGTTTGTCCAACGGCTGGAGATGGTGCAGTGAGTGTGTCCGGTGATTACAGCCTCTGAGTCAGGTTTCTTGAGGCTCCTGTTGTTGGGAACAGTCCTTAGAGACCAAATAGAGTAGAAAATGTTTTTTACACAAACACAAAGAGAGAGAGAGAGAGATGCAAAGAGACATAAATTCCCAGTTGAGATAAATACTTGTGTTCTGTGAATGCAGTCTTTGCGTACATGTGTGTGTGCATGCACACCCACCCACAGACAGACATGTATGCCCAGAGAGAGGCATAAATTCCCAGTTGACATAAACTAGGTTGGGGTCCCTTTCAAACAGAGGAGGTGTTTGGCAACTCTTCCTTCGGGACAGACTTTGTGTTCCTCTCCTGTTGTATATAAGGAGGGGCTGCTGTGTCAGAGGGGGGTGGGGGCAGGCAACTGGAAAAGATGATCTCATTTTGCCCCAAGCCCCAAGCCATCATTCTGGGCTGAGTCACCACCTCAGGATTGTGGCCTGGAGCAGAGAAGCCCAAGGCTTGGTCATCGCAGCCAGTCAGCCCTGAGTGACACACACGATTCTGTGATCTTGTGTTTGTGGGGCATATTTAGAGATCTGTCCCGGGAAATATCTGGGGGGAAGGCAGGAGGGGGACTTGCACCCCTTCTGGAAATGCACCCAAGTGGTAAAAACTAGGGAGCAACACTGATGGGCTTAACCCCCCCCCCCCTTCCAGGTACTCAGTGGTAAGTTTTGAAGTGACCGGCACATTTTTTTTAAAGTATCTGGGATTCATCAGCTGTAGTTAACTGAATAGAAGAGAATTAAACTGAAATGAATTATATTCCCCCTTTTGTTTGTTTTTTTCACGTGGTTCCAGCCAGTTTTTAAATTCCTTGGTTCAGGTTAGCTTAAACTGGTTGTCCCTTCTGAACTGGGGACGCCACAAAAAGGCTACACCTGGTTCTCCTTCCTGAACACAGGTAAAAGGACAAATCTAGTCCCCCTTCCCAGACTGGGCACACCACAAATTAAGCGGTAAACCTGGTTCTCCTTTCTGAAGTGGGGACACTGCAAATAGCAATAGCACGTAGACTTATATCCCACTTCACAGTGCTTTACAGCCCTCTCTATGTGGTTTACAGAGTCAGCCTATTGCTCCCTCCAACAATCTGAGTCCTCATTTTACCAACCTCGGAATGATGGAAGGCTAAGTCAACCTTGAGCCGGTCAGGATCGAACTGCTGGCAGTGGGCAGAATTAGCCTGCAATGCTGCATTCTAATCACTGCGCCACCACAGCTCTTGGTGTGTGTGTGTGTTTAACACCAAAGCTACACCTGGTTCTCCCTCCTCGATTGGGGACACCGCAAGTTAAAAGTTATAACCCAGTTCTCCTGGACACAACATAAGTTAGAATAGAATGGAATAGAATAGAATAGAATAGAATAGAATAGAATAGAATAGGATAGGATAGGATAGGATAGGATAGGATAGGATAGGATAGGATAGGATAGGATAGAGAATAAAGAGATAGAAAGAATGGGATGTGGGATGGGATGGGATGGGATGGGATAGAATAGAATAGAATAGAATAGAATAGAATAGAATAGAATAGAATAGAATAGAATATAGAATAAAGAGATAGAAAGAATGGGATGTGGGATGGGATGGGATAGAATAGAATAGAATAGAATAGAATAGAATAGAATAGAATAGAATAGAATAGAATCTGGAATGGACCTTGGAGATCATCTAGTCCAGCCCCCTGCTCAAGCAGGAGAAAGGCTAAATCTGCTTCTCCTTTTTGAACTGGGGACAAGTTAAGGCTTTTTTTAAATCCCTGGTTCCTTTACCTGCTGAGAAGAAACAAAGAAAGGGACAGAATTTGCAATCAGCAGCGATTCTGGGAGGAGGGTTTTTTTGTTTCCTTATTCCTACCGGTGTTCAGGACAGCCCAGGCTGCTTCCTTCTCCCATTTTTTTTTAATCACTTTGCAAAACACGGCTGCTTCTTGAGTACCCATTTCATAAATGGCACACCGAGGCCGAGAGATCTTATCCAAACGGTAACGCAGCTTAATCCAGGTGGTGCAATTCTTGCTTGTCCCGTTTCCTCATTCTCGCAATGTGAACACAGCAGTTGGAGATTGCAGAGATAATTGCCATTGTGATTTCACGTTGCTCCTTTTTTTAGTGCACCCCAGAGGAAATAAAAATTTACCATGGATTTGGGGAGGGGGGGTGCCACGTACTATAAATGCCAGCTTTCTTTCTTTCTTTTTAACCTCCAGGTTTCTAGTCATTATGGATTAAGCAGGGTTTCTCAACCCACACACCTTGAAGCTGTATGGACTTCAACTCCCAGAATTCCCCAGCCAGCATAGCTGAATTCTGGGAATTGAAGTCCATACAGCTTCAAGCTGCCTAAGTTGAGAACCACTGCATTATTAGAAAAATGGCAGTGCCTGCCTTAATTTCCTATCTGAGGTACCCCCCTATTCCCACCTACCCACCCCCTTTTTTTCCCCAGATCTCCAATTTCTTCCCCTTTCCACTCTCCATCTGGATAGGGGATCCACCCGGCTCGGCATGCTGGGCGGGATCCTCCCCTCCTGCCCCTTTAATGCTGGAATGTGAGCATTGCCCCCGCCATCCCGGGAGGTCAGATAAAGCTCTATATTTATCCAGTGAGTAACCTGAGCTGTGGATCTCTCTCTCCTCCGAGGCTGAAACAGCACCCGGGCTCCTTCCAATCTACTTCGTTCTCTGCCTGGGAGGGTCCGCTCGGTAGATCCCCCTACCCACCCCATCACCACCACCCCTGCCCTCCTCCGACAGACTGGCCCTGCCACCTTTTAATCATTTCTCTTCTTTCTGACCCCCCCTCCCCTATTTCTCTCCCCCTCCCCTCTGCAGAAAAAGCAGCTTGCCAAGGCTGATCTGAGCCTTCTGTCCACCCATCCCAGGCTTCAGTTTCATGCCACGGCTCGGTGGGCCTGTCGCTCTACACACAGGTGGGTGCAAACCATAGTGGGGCACACGAAAAAGGTGTGACGGCCTAGCAGGGATTGGGAAAACTGGAGGGTCTCAAAACGTGACTGTTTCCATTGGGTTGAGTAAAAGGGGGGGGGGATCTTGTTCTTAGTCAGGTATGAATTATCAGACCCAAACGGGCAATGGATCCAAGACTAATTTAGCTTGGGGGTTTCAACTATACCAGGCTGGCAAATTTGGGGCCGTGGAGTCTCTGAGCCTAGTTGTTTTGTTGCAGACGTTTTGTGACCCAACTTGGTGATATCATCAGTGCTAGAAAGGAGTGGAGTTTTCTCCCATTTTATATATAGTTGCTTGCCCCAGAAGTGTTGGTGGGAGTCTGGTTTTTTTTTTTTCTTGCTAGTTCCTTGATTAGGGCACTGGTTTTTGCTTGATTATTTGTCTGGCGTTATCCCTGCTTATCTGGGTTTCTCTTTCTATGAAGCCCTGGGTGTTCTTTTAGCTTGGCTATTTTCTTGCAGATGTTTCATTACCCAATTAGGTAACATCATCAGCACTAGAAGGGAGTGGAGTTTGTTCTCTGTTTATACACAAAAGCTTGCTCTGTCGGTGTGGGTTTCTGCTTGCTAGTTCCTTGAATAGGCTGTTTACTGTTTGATTGTTTGTCTGAGTTGGTAGTTCCTTGATTGCAACGTTGTTTACAGCTTGGTTGTTGGTCTAGAGTTCATGCCGTTAATCTCCTTATCTTTGTGTTGGTTGCTGGTGAGGAGGTATTTTGGTCCTTTTGTTTTCTTTCTGACTTTTTGATTGTTTCTTTTCAGTGGTATGTACAGGTTATTTATCTCTGTGTGCCTGTTGACAGCTGCTTTGTCTGAGCTCCAGGCTTCCAGGAATTCTCTAGCGTTCCTGGATTTGGCTTGTCTAAGGTGCTCAGAGTTTCCAACTGAAACTATGATGAAGTCTGTCCAGGTGTTGTGCAATTAAGGAGTTTTCATCACGTTTCCTAACTGCTAGTCGGTTCTCATAGATGAGCTCTGCTGGTCTTCTTTGGGACTTTGGGTGCCCCAATCATGGACCGAACCTTGGTTAATTTGATCCTTGTTTGAAGAGAAGAAGAACAAGAGTGTTGGAGACAACTTTTCTGGATCATTCAAGATCTTCCAAATAGCACCCACAAAGATTTGGCTCCACTCAGAATATATTGGAATATCACTCCCATCATCCCGAGTCAGATTTCCTGATGAATATGCTGACTGGGGGTGAAGGACTTGCAATCAACATTCCTGAAGGATGTGTGCAGAGTGTGAAAGATAGCATGTGAGTGTGTGAATCTTGAAAACAGTTCGATGTAGACCTGGGTAAGATATCTTTCAATCAATCAATCAATCAGAATACAGTTGGAAGGGGACCTTGGAGGTCTTCTAGTCCAGTCCCCTACTCAAGCAGGAGAACCTATACCATTCCAGACAAATGGCTGTCCAGTTTCTTCTTAAAAACTTCCAGTGATGAAGCACCCACAACTTCTGAGAGCAAGTTGTTCCATTGGTTAATTGTCCTCACTGTTAGGAAGTTTCTCCTTAATTCCAGGTTGCTTCTCTCCTTGATTAGTTTCTTTCAGTTGTTTCTTGTCTTGCTTTCTAGTGCTTTGGAAAATAAGTTGACTCCCTCATCTTTGTGGCAGCCCTTCAAATACTGAAATACTGCTATCATGTCGTCCCCCCCCCACAGACCTACTTTTCTCTAGACTGGCCATACCCAAATCCTGCAGCCGTTCTTCCTATGTTTCAGTCTTCAGGCCTTTAATCATCATAGTTGCTCTTCTCTGCATTTTTTTTTCAAAGTCTCAACATCTTTTTTGTAATGTGGGATATTCTGGGGATATATTTGGGAGCAGATACAGTAAGTGGCTGGAGAGATGTGAGCAAAATTTGGTCTATTGAGGGTTCAGCAGATCAGAAAAAGGTGGGGGTCGCTCTGTTGACAACCCCCCCCATCCCTCCTTTCCCCACAGCCAAGGTCCTTCCTTTGAGCATCCTCAGATTATTACCTAGTACAGCTTGAAAAAGATTTCCAGTCAGTTCTACTGACTCAGCTCCTTTCCTCCTGTCTTCCTTCTCCCAGCCCCAAACCGAGTGGGACCATTTTGCTGGGGAAGCACTTTCTGCAAAAGCGAGGCCCAGGTGTGGGGATTGTAGAGCTGGTTTTTTTTTTCAAATCCTGGCAAGCTGCGAGGAAGGGGAGGGGAAGCGGCTTGTCAAATTCACTTCTGAGAATAGGCGGGGAGGGAGGTGTTGGTGTAGTTTGCAGGAAGCTGGGCGATTAGCGAAGCTGGTCTGGAGCCTTGTTTGAAGCTCCTTGGAAATGGAGAAGGAGGAAGAGGCAGCCCTGGACAAAAAAAATTACCAGCTGGAGAATTGCAAAACAAATTCTCTTGGGCTTCATGTTCAGGTTCTCTTTGTGGCTGGAGAAAAGATAGTTTGTTTGGGAGAGGCCGTGCATGAGCTGAATTGCGATGATGGGTCGGTGTCTGGGATGTTTGCTGTCCTGACCCCGATCTCCTGGGTGAGAGAAACTCCCCAGACACAAATGAGACGTTTCCAGAGGGTAGCAAGACGTCACAAACTCCCCAGCTTTGCGCTATGTGCCGAACAAAATCACGTAGAGTTCTCTCTGTGGGACAAACAGAAATCGGTTTTCAGCTTGTTTGCTTTCCTTGAAATTTAACTTGCATCGTCCGAGCCCAGGCCCTTGGGCTTAGTTAAGGGTCATTGTGTTGTGTTGTGTTGTGCAAACCGCTCGCATGAGTTAATTCAGCAGCCAGGATGGTGATGTCAGTACACAGCTAAAGAATAGACCAAACGTATCCCTTGGAAATCTGAGCGTTTAGGCAGCGTTTAGGCAGGTCCAGCCACACAAAGGGTCATGGTTAGCAACCAAGGAGTGAAATCAAAGTGCATTTGAGGCTACTGTAGGATTTGTAAACCAAATACTCACTTATTGTAGCTCTGGTTTAGTTCTTTCTATTTGTGACACACACACACGCACACACACAATTGCCTTGTTCTGTATGAGCTGGCTATGTATCCTTTCAAATGTCCCAAAGGTGTGTTTTTCAGGAGGCAACTGGACTTTCTTGTTTTTTCTTTGAAGACGTGTTGCTTCTCGTCTAAGAAGCTTCTTCAGCTCTGACCGGATGGCGGGGAATGGGAGGCTCCACACCCATTTCCCCCCACACACACACTTAGGGGACCCTGAGGACACAGGTAAGCCTCCAAATGGCCTCAATGACTCTCTAAACAAGAATGCAAAGGACCAGCTGTCTGCAAGGAGTATAAGTCCTTCCATTCCCCCAGAGTTGAAAAAGCTTCTTGGATGAGAAGCGAAACGTCTTCAAAGAAAAAACAAAGAAAGTCCAGTTGCCTCTTGCAAAAATGCACCTTTGCGACAACCGTCACTCGGAGGACGGAGAATCTCCATAGACCAGGGGTAGGCAACCTTGGCTCTTTTATGACTCATGGACTTCAACTCCCAGAATTCCTGAGCCAGCTATAAAGTCATAAAAGAGCCAAGGTTGCCTACCCCTGCCATAGACATATCCTCTCAGATATGCAGGATTTAGAGCAGCATTTTTCAATTTGGCTACTTTAAGATTTGTGGGTTTTCAGCTCCCCAAATTCTCACCCATTTTTCTGCTTCTCTCTGTCTATTAGAAGTCCTGGATTAGTGGTTCCCATGCCGAATGTTTATTTTCCCTTCTGACACTGCTGTTACGAATAAGGCTTATGCCGTTATGCTCATCATGGTTGCAAGGCACTAGTCCTCATTTTCCTGCAGCCCGGTTGTGTACAGGCGGTCCTCGACTTACAACAATTCATTTAGTGACCGTTCAAAGTTACAACGACACTGAAAAACCTGACTTAGGAACATTTTTCAGACTTATGACCGTGGCAGCCTTCCCGTGGCCACCTGATCAAAATTCAGATACTTGGCAACTGGCTCATATTTATGACGGTTGCAGCATCCCGGGGGGTGTCACGTGATTCCCCCTTTTGCAACCTTCTGACAAGCAAAGTCAATGGGGAAGCCAGATCCACTTAACAACCGTATGACTAACTTAACTGCAGCGACACATTTATCAACGGTAGCAAGGAAGGTCATAAAACGGGAGGAAACTCACTTCATTGTCTCCCTTTGCGACAGAAATGTTGGGCTCAATTGTTGAGGACTACCTGTAATCTGACAGATGTGGGTCATATTTCTGCAAAAAAAAAAACATTTTCCAAGTTTATGGAGACAAATTCCCCAGTTGAGCTGACAAACAGAACATAAAATATGGAATAATAGAGGTGTATGAAGAAGGGAACAAGGAAGCAGAGGAGAAGAAGGTAACTTGAACAGGTTCAGAGAGGCCACATATTTGGAGGCAGAGAAAAAACAAAATTCAATTTGCATAATTTCCAGTAAAAAAAAAAAAGATTGCATCACACATAAGACTCAGAATTCCGTGGAACAAGAGTCTCAATTTCCAATTACGAGGCTGGGACAGGAGTTCATTAGACTGAAGGCTGCCAATGCTGCAGCGTTTTCATGTGTTGATTCCAGCATGTCAAGTAAATTTTAAAAAGGAAGAAAATAAAGGGTAAGATGGCCTGATATGACAAGATATGTAAATATTTTTAAAAGGAAAAAAATGCTATTAGGAAACAAATACCTGCAAAACAGAAGCCTTTCGTTTTGGCCAATTTGGCAGTGATTCTTATTATCCAGCACAAGAATATTGTGCATACATGATGCGCTTAAAAAAATCAGTGGAATTTTGATTGCACCATTATAGCTGCCAACTTGACTTTTTGGACATCCAGCAGATACACTTACCCCCCTCTATAAGTTGCTTGGGTCTTGTTTTTCCCCTCCCTCCCTCCCTTCCCATTCCCATTCCCATTCCCATCTCCTTCCTTCCTTCCTTCCTTCCCTGGGTCCTGCAAATTATTGCCCCTGGCTGCATAAAATTATTCAGAAGGGTGGGAATGACTCACAAAGCCACAGGGTTTAAACCCTTTGCCTTCCACCGTGTGACATGTAGTGAAACAACAGAACTTTGGGCCAAGTGCAGGTGCTTCCCAAAAATTCACCATGCTGATCTAGAACCAGGTCTTGGAGATGGAGGTCAGTCTTTCCAGGTAGACCACACAGGGAACACAGTCAAGTTGAGCCAATTCTACTTTATTGTAAGGTGACATTAATCTTGCAATGAGGGGTCCTCAATGTTCTCTGATGTTTCTTGCAGACATTTCATAATCCAAACTAGGAACTTCATCAGTTCCTTCTAGCACTGAGGATGTTACCTAGCTGGGTCATGAAATGCCTGCAGGAAAACCACCAAGCTCAGAGAACACCGAGTATCCCTCATTTCAACCCTGAGCTATAAATATTCTCCTTTACTGGACTCTTGCAAGTCTGAAAGTACAATTCTCCTCAGGTCTCCTTTACACACCTAGAAGTTGGGGGGTCTCTTCTGAGTCTCTTGCCTCACTTATTATCCAACTGTGGGCTGTGCCCCCTCTTATCTGCCCCTTCTCTAGGCGGCCCCTCTCTTCGTCTTCTCTCCCAAGGTTTTTCTTGTGTACTATTACAATAGGACATAAAGTCAGTTTTATAGCAATCTAACTGTCATAGCTTCTCCCAGAGAATCATGGGAACTGCGGTTGACAAGATCCTCAGCTCTTCCATCCCTCTTCCGTATTCTAGAATTGTTTGACTGGCTCTGACCCCACCCACCCCGCTCCACCAACCCACCCCCTTTATTATCTTGGACTGCAACTTCAGTTATCCTCAGTCGGCATCGTCTGGCTAGAGGGCAAAGATGGTCGTGGGAGCCCAACCTGGTCATCCTGTCCATGTTCATAACCCATAAAGGGAGGGTCCTGGTGATGTAGAGCAGGAGGAGGGATTCCTCTCCGTTCTTCCATCTGGGCATCCAAGCCACGCTTCTCGCTGTAATATGAAGGAGGAAGCCAAGGATCAGGGGAGGATTGTTTATGCTGGAGAAATTCGGCAGGAGAAGCAGCTGTGGTTCTCCCTCTCTCTCTCCAGCCTGGCCCTTTGGCCTGGTCCAACCTGAGACCCACCTCAGCTGTTTGGAACTAAAAATAGATCTCTCGGTGATCCAGTTACAGACCAGCTTGACCCTAAATCACTGGCAGCGAGGAAAAAGTCGGAGGTTTGACTGGTCTTGCAAAACAACCAAGAATGCGAGGTTGTGTAACTTCAGCACGGCGGGCCGAATGCGCCCGGTTGCAGCGGGAAGCAAAAGCCAGGATCTCCAGCTGTAGAGGACTAGAAACTTCTTGGTCACCTTTTGTATGTGGCTGAGGTGGGAAGCGAGCTTCAGTGGCTTTGCCTGGTCTTTGGGTTCTTGGCCCCCTTGCTAGAACTGCCCCTAATGACAGGGGCAGTTGCAAAGTCCTGCTTTGGGGGTTCTCTCTTGAGTTCCACCATTATTGTTATTGTTGTCGTCCATTTATTTGCTGCCATTTCGCGGCTCAAGGTGACTCTGAGCATCTAGAACCGTGTGATGAGCTCCCTGCATTGTGTGAGATCACAGCTGCATTGTAGGAGTGTTCAACTTACAACCATAATGGAGTCTGCAGCTACAGGTTCAATTATCACTGTAACTTGTGGAGGTCAATAAGTGGGTCATCACGTAACTGTGCCCAATTTTATTACTTTTTTTTTTGTAGTGAACGTTAATTTATGACCATTTTTTTTGCGGGTGAGCATTAAATGAATGTGGCAGTCATTAAGCGAACGCAATAGTCACTAAAGGAACCCGTTGTTTGCTATGAGCTGGGTTTTTTTCCCCAAAAAACTAAAAGCTAAGTGGAAGAACGAAAAAAAAGATACATTTTGGGAAGCGACATTGTTGTGTTGTCGAGCAGGGGTTCCTGGCGGCCCCATGAACTAAGCCCTACAGTTGAGTCGGCAACCTCTTCCGAAGTGGCTTGCCATCCTTCCAGGAGGTTTTTCCCACTTCTCAATCTGGGCCGAGACAGAAGGGCTGGCCCCAAGTCACCCAGCTGGCTTTCACGCCCAGCGAATGGCACCTAGTCCAGCACCTTTAACCGCTGCGCCAATCCTGGGAGGGATGCAGCACGATTTGAGGTCCCTCTTGTGTGGCTGGATTCCCTCCAGGCCCTTCCTTTTCCGGCATCCTTGTTAAGCCGCGTCCTCCCTTTCTGGGTCGTTTCAGCAGCCCCACCTTGGTCCTGGAAGGAGTCAGCTGCGTCCCTACAAACCGCAACCTCTCTGGAGCCCTTTGAAGGCACTGCATACTCCAGAAATGCCTCTGATGCACGCCAGGCCCAGGAGAAAGAAGACATACCAGCTTCTGCAGCTGAAGCGGTCTTCTCCCCATGCCCCGGGCTGTCTCCCCATGCCAAGCTGTGCTCTCCCTTCGCCAAGGTCCCTCCCTCCCTGCCTGCACCTGAGTTCCCACGGGTGTGTCCCATGTTTGTGTGTGCGTGAGTGATTCATCTGGCTCTCTGTGTGTCTCCCACAGCCCCAGGCACTCATTGTGAGATGATGCCACTTTGCTTCTAACATCACAAGGAACAAAGCTCTCGTAGAAGTGGCAGACACAAACGGTGAGCATCCTCTCTGGGCTGGGGGACATGGGGGGGAGAATTACAGGTTTTATGGGCTTGTTTGGAGCTGATCTTGAGAGGTCAACCTTGCCAGAGATGAAGCTGGCCCCACCGCTGTGGGGATGTTCGGTTGTGTAAAGCGTGGCTGTCAGCAAAGAAATTGGAATCTATTTATCCAAAGGGAGTAGGATCAAGAGATGGGTCCTTTGGCAGGTTTGGGGGAGCAAGGAACAGATTGCAACAATCTGAACAGCTACTAGAGGGCAGAAAAGGGATAGGGAGAACCCTACATTCTGACCACATCTCTGCCACTACTCTGGGTAGTAAAAGTGGGGTCTCCTTGTGCAAAACACATATTGTCCTTGTATCTTACGACTCTTCTTTTGTTCTGCTTCGTTCTGTTTCCTCCAGCCTCTGATTTGAAGGGCTGCCTTTGCACAACACCCTTTATAAGGTTCTTTGTAAAGCTAGGGACCACAACCCTCTAAAAGCCAGTCTATCTCAACCTACACAACTTGAAGGATGTGTGGACTTCAACTCCCAGAATTCCCCAGTCTCTTCTAAGGAGGCAAAGCTAGACTTGTTCAGGGCATTCTTAGCGTGTGTGACGTGCATTCAGATCCTGTGATCAGCTGAGGATTGATGGTCTTGGTGAAAGAGAGGAGATGAGCGGACTCTACAGGCAGGCAATGTTCTCTGTGTCTGTCTGTCTGTCTGTCTGCCTCCAGCAAGCCACCGCAGCACATTTTGTGCTAATGCATTCGTGCACAACAGGCGTTGCAAATGAGGGATCGGCTCCTGCTTCTATTTACAAGCATTTGGTGAACATTGCTTCACAAATGACCTGTTGGCGTGACCTTCTGAGGTGGCAGCTTGGTTACTCATGCCGAATTCCATCCCACTTAATTATATCCTGCTGTGCTAATTGTGCGCGCAACATGTATTTGAGTGGCTTGGCTAAGGATGGGTTACAAGCAAACTCCAACTGTGAAGAAGCTGCTTCTCAAGCCAACGTAGAAGGCATGTCCTCCAGCGGTAAGTAAGGCAATTTTGAGACTGCCAAAAAAAGGCCAGAACCCACCAATTTGGTCTACCTCATGGCAGAGGGGGGGAAACAATGCTTAACTTTTTCCTTCCTGATCAAAACCTCTTGCTTATCCCAAAGTCTTATCAAACTTTGAGGACTGGTTGTTAAGTCCCTTCCTTCAACACCGTCATACCTTTGAACGGTTTCTGAAGGAATGGTCATAACCTGAGCACTACCTGAGTTATAAAAAAACAGCATCCTTGCGTGATCTTCATGTCATTTCAACAAGTTGCCATCGGTAATTTCATCGAGTTTCGACTTCTTAGGGATACTTTGGGAGATTTTCGAGTCTATTTTAGTACATGTCACAACCTTTAAGTCTGTTCAAATGCCCCTGTTGTGATGGGTAGTGGGTTCGCATGTTGTTACCCACAGGAAAAACCATTTTTACTGAATTTGGGGTAAATTAGGAAGGTTTGGAGAGCGCTGGGCTAAGACGTGGTTTGTTATTTTGAGGAGCCTTTGCGTTCTGGAGGAAGAGGTTGTCAGGTTGTCAGGACAGGTTGTGAAGAACAAAGCAAAGAGCTTAGAGTTCGTCTTCTCACAATTGCACAGGGCCTGGAAACATACTGGTTTGTGCATCCGTCCTACATTGGCTGTGGTATCCAACCCTGGTTGACTTGTGGTGATACGCTAAACCATAATACGATTGCTTTGGTCCTGGCATAGCACCTTCTGTCCGACGTAGAGTGTCTTTCGTCAATAGTGTTTCATATTTAATGACTTTTGATGGAACACCCAGCACTCAACTCTTGAACTTAGAAGACATCCTAAGGTTTGCTAACGCTGTAGGGAGAGAGCCACTTTAATCCATCTTGGTTAAAAACCAGGAGTCTGGTAGCTTTTCCTTTCCAACAAGCACATTTTATGACCAATTAATTAAGCAAGTAATAATTATAAATACAAATAACTATAAAACAAGCAAGTAATTACATGACTCATATTTTATGATGCCTTTCCTAAGTCTGAAGGGGGCTACAAGGCTCTTCCTGTGATGTTCAGTGGGATCATGTTTGGGCATGTAGACCTTAAAGCCACTTGAAACCTGGTTGACTCAGCCTAAGCTCCCACAGGTGGGCAGGACAGGGGTGCAAGAAACAGAGGAGCTGATCACTTGGAATGAGCAGAGTGGCTGGAGAATATCCTGAGGAGACCCTGGTGAGGTTCTGATGTAACCTTCTTCCATCCGGACCTTCCCAGATGGACCAAATGCCGTCATCTCAGCCAAACAAACAGGAGTTGGAACCCCACTCTTCCGTAGGTGGCCAGGTTGGAAATGATGAACAAATGGTTCTTTTCACACCCCAGAGCAGAGGCAGGCAAGCCGCACTAATATTGTGAGTTAAGATTGCAACAGACATTTTTTGACTCTGCTTCAGTTGAGCAGAAGGGGTGAGGTTGAAGTGTCCCCATTTCGAAACAATCTTTAACTGCATGTGTTTTGATCTTAGAAACAGGCCATACCAATCACAGGTGTGGCTGGTTCATTTCCAATAGGGACTCGACTCAGGAGGTTAGCCTTGAAAGAGCCCTTCCAAAGTGTGAAAGGGACATTTCAGGCTGTTGTGTTAATTGACAGACATTTGGGTGCAGCAATGATTTTTGGACAGAAAGAGTCTGTGAATTAAATTCACTCCAGAGGTTTTAGTGTGGTGTTTTTCAACCTTTTTAAGGAAGAGATTGGATAACTATTTGTCTGAAATGGTATAGGGTTTCCTGCTTGAGTAGTGGGTTGGACTAGAAGACCTCCAAGGTACCGTCCAACTCTCTTATTGCTTGAACACTTTAACTTCAACTCCCAATATTCCAACCTGAAGATGAATGGACTTCAACTCCCAGAATTTCCCAGCCAGCAAAATTCTGGGAGTTGAAGTCCACCCATCTTAAAATGGCCAAGGTTGAGAAACATTGTTTTAGTGGATGAATTTGATCATCAGTCTTCATCGTGTTAACTTAACTAATGATCTTGGAAGAAGAGTAAAAAATGGAATAATGCTGGTTTAGTCTCATTTTCCCAAGTGGATTTGGGGAAAAGATGACTGAGCCCAACTACGTTTATGGTGGAAATTTTACCCAGAGGCAACAATGAGTCTCAGGGGAGAAGATATCCTGAAATCCTCTCTTCTTTGGCAGAATATTTTAGCACCGAACTCTCCCACATTTGATCTAGCATTGAAAGGGGTGACTCCCTGTATCCCCCTTTTTTAAAAAAAAATAATATTTATTTATTAATACTCACTCATCTCGCCACTGAGAGTGGCTCTGTGCAGCTTACAATGGATTAAAAATAATATAAACTATGGTTATAAACACGGAAACCATTTTGCTGGAAAAATCTCTGGGCTCTCAGAGAAGGTCCAGTCAATCCCAAAGAGCAGAACTTCCCCACAATGCTTCGTGGTCCCTCTCTTTAGAGGCATCCCCAGGGATGGAGGGCTCGTGCTCTCCACACACCATGACATTCTGGCACAAGTGACATGATTTGCATTATGGCATCATGACGCACGTGAAGGAATAGCCTCTCTGGGCCTCTGCCTCTCTCTAGCCAGCATGCCACGGATGGGCAGGGCAGCTCCCATTTTGGGGTTCAGAAAGTGCTTCCCACAGTTTCTTCAATCTGCCTCTCTCTCTCTAGCCAGCATGCCACGGATGGGCAGGGCAGCTCCCGTTTTGGGGGTTCAGAAAGTGCTTCCCACAGTTTCTTCCTCCCCCCTGACAGATCCTCCCACTGTCCCACCTGGGAAGGAGGCTCTGTTTGCAGGCCATCTCATCTCCCCCGTCCACTGCCACCAGGGAGCCTCTTTCCTGCAGCCCTTGCTTGTTTCTCCAACACCGCCTGCCGAGGGCCAGCTGGAGCCCGGCCAGGGCACCCGGCCAACCCTCAACTTACGGCCAGTCACCCTGAAAGGGCTGTTTCCTCAGCAACTGGCCAAACTCCTCCATGCGAGCCTCAGGAAACCAGGCTGGAGGAGAGGAGGGCAGCCAAGCAGCTGCTGGCCAAAGAGGCCAACCTTCTCCGGGGCTGGCAACGTCCCCTTGGGCCGGCTGGCACGTCTTCCCTGCAGGGCTGGTGGAGAACCTCTCTCGGGGTGCAGAGGCTGGGGGAAGCAGCCCTGCCTGGGGGCTGGAGGGGGGGTCAGGTAAGCTCTGCGGGGGGGCGTGACTGGTCTCAGGAGGGTCCCTTGGCTGGACTGCCATGCGGAAGATTTCTGGCTAGCTGAACCTGGCTGAACGGGGTCTCTCCCGCCCGGCAGGCTCTGTGCCGCCTTGGGAGAGGGCTTGGCAGAGGGGGAAGGGGCTTGGTTGCAGTCCGGAGGGGAGGGGAGGGCCTTCTCCGGCTGCTTTCTGCGTTTGGGGACTTTCTGATTGTTTAACTTGCGTGGAGGGGGTGGGTGGCAGTTAAGCTTTAGCCCAAGCCCAAAGGAGGTCCAAGAGTGTTGGGATGGGTATCTCCAGAGCTGATCCAAGACACGTTGGAGGAAAGTGAGGTGGTCTGGGGGGATCTGCTCGCATGTCCAGGAGGGCAGCTTCTAGCTGGGTTAGCCTAAAATGGATCACCTGTTTTGGGAAGATCTGAATTCTTTTCGTCTCTCCATTTCATGTCTGCCACTTTTCTTCTCTTTCTTCTATGCTTTCTTCTAAGTTTAAGGTGCCTGCTCTCTCCTCTCCTCTTCTCTCCTCTCCTCCTCCTTCTATTTCTTCCCTCCCTCCCTCCCTCCCTCTCTTCCTTCTCCCTCCCTCTCTCCCTCCCTTCCTTCTCCCACTCCTTCCTCCCTTCTCTATCTTTTTCTTCTTTCCTTCCTTTTCTTCCCTTCCTCACTCCATCTTGATATACGCACACGCACACATACATACACATAAACAATTGTGGGTGTGCCATCAGATATAGGCACGTAGGGTGTGGTAGAGCCTGTCAGTGGCTGTATTGACTGTTATTGATGAATGTTAGGCTAACCCGGCTATGGATTTTGTGGCATGGCTTTTATTGTTCTGAAATTGCTTGTTTTCTATTGTTTTAGTGCTTTTATATTGTCCTATTGTTTGTGAGCCACCCAGGGTCATACAGCTGAGATGGGCAATATTGATGTATATATATATATATACTTACATTTACACATACTGTATTCCCATTTTACAACTAAGAATACTGACTCTAAGTGGAGTAACGAGCAAACAGCTGCCAGAAATCAACAGGCCAACAATCTCAACATGCTTTGAAAATTTTCAGCGCCCAGCGCTTCCCCAGTTCACAGAGAAGCTAGGAAGGCCCAGAATGAAAAGCAGTTTCCATGGCATTTTATGTGCCAATTCTTCCGTGTAAGAAATCTTCTCAAGTTGCAAAGGCTCTTTAGGAAGGAAAAGGGCTTGCAAAGTTTCTTGACAACCCTCCTCCTCCACTTCCTCCTCCTCCTCCTCCTCCTCCTCCTCCTCCTCTGCTTTGAGACCCATCACCCATTTTCTACGAAGCCCCGAATTGAACATAGACTACAGAAAATGCCTTTTTCTGGAGCAGTGGCAATCGCAATTCCTGGCATCAATGATTCATAAGGAAACACGAGCATTCTGGCTGGAAATTCAAGAGCAGCGTTTCTACGATACTGGACTGTAGGCACCATCCTTTCCAGCTTCACACAAGACCTCAGAAGGTGTAGTCTGAGACCTCTGATCAACTGGGGAGTGTTTGGTTGGGTTGAGTGTCCTTTTTGTACCACGAGAAGAGAATCTTTATAGCTCAGAGTTGAGCTGAGGGGTCCTTGGTGCTCTCTGAGCTGGGTGGTTTCCTTGCAGATGTTTCATTACCCAACTAGGGAACATCATCAGTGCTAGAAGGGAGTTGGGTTTGTGGAGAGGAGGGGGGAGGAGGAGGAGGAGGAGAAGGAGGAGGAGGAGGAGGAGGACTGTAGGGTCCTTGAGGATCTCTGAGCTTGGTGGTTTTCTTGCAGATGTTTCATTATCAAACTAGGTAATATCATCCATTCTGCACTGATAGCACTGATGATGTTACCTAGTTGGGTCATAAAATGCTACAAGAAAACCACCAAGCTCACAGAGCACAAGGACGCCTAATTTCAACCCTGAGCTACAAATATTCTCCTTGATTGGTCTTGCAGATGTTTCATGATCCAACTAAGTAATACCATCACTGCTTGAAGGGAGGTGGATCACTGCCCCCCTCCATTTTTTTCTGAACTATTTCCCTCCCACAATCTCTGCTGGTCGCCCACAGTGGTGAGGGACGCCCAGAGTGATTGGTGGAGGGCAACCAATTCCATGATCCTTGTCTAGGGGAACCAGGGCTCTGGAGGGGGAAGGAGGCAAAGAAGAGTGCTGTCACAGGCCTCACAGGACTGGGTGGATGATGTGAGGTGCATCAGGCAGATGACAAATGATGTCATGGAAGGCATGATCTTATCCTAGCTTCTCCTGGACTCCCATGATCTTGAGTCACTTATGATGCTAAGCTGGGCTTAGGTTTAAAAGATGCACACTCACACAGGTGTGCAAGCACAAAGCCAAACAAAGCACATCTGGGGGTTGGCCTTGTGTGTGAACCCAGTGGCACCTCCCACCTCACTGAATTTTGAGAGAGGATTTCACCCAGAGGGTGAACACTCAGAGGGGTGTTCTCATGGGGTTTCCCTCCCCCAAGAAGTTTGTGGTGTTTCTACAAACATCAGGACTCCCGGTCTTGAAACTGCCCTCTTATTGTACACGAAGAGTGAGACTTGGTTGTGTAAACATTGGTATGGATGACTTGAATAGATGAAATCTAGGAAAAATGGTCTTGTTGGTCAAGACCTTGGTCTTGAACCAGAGACAGAAGGAGGACAGGTGAGGGACCTTGTAGGACACCATGGCTCTAACTGAGTAAGGAGGACCTGGAATTGAACTGTTGGAGCATCCCAAAGCTAAAAGAGGGTCCCAAGAAGAAGACGTGGTCCACTACTTCTAGTTGGTTGCCAAGAAAACTGACCAGCTGGGCTCCTGGAGCCTTGGCAAGTCAACCTTGCCTGGAGAGGAATTTTGCTTTTCTGGTTACATTGAAGGATTGAGTTTCAAGAAAATAGAGAAATGTCAGCGAAGGGCAAGATGGAAAGTCCCCTCTGGGCTGCAGCAAGAAGGATTCATCCAACACAGCAGAAGTCACAGTCTCTCCGCCCAACCTACTTCGTAGGTTTGTTCTGTGGGGAAAAGTAGGAAGACCCAGGGCTGTGTAGGCTGCTTTGAGCTCTTGTATGAAAGATGGATGGATAGTGGAATGGATGGATAGCGGAATGGATGAATAGAAAGGTTGGGTAAAGGATGGATGGAGGATGGATGGATAAACATGGATGGTTGAGTTTCAAGAAAGAAAAAAAACCCAGAGAGGGCAGAGTGGAAAGTCCCCTCAGGGCTCTAGGAGGACACATTCACCCAACCCATCAGAAGCAGAAGAACATCAGATTACAAGTTGTATTTCAGGCACACCAAAAGGCCTTGTGAAAAAGGACCAAGGGGGTGTTGTGCCCTTATTTCAGTCTTGTTTGGAAAATAAAGAAGGCAGCCAGTTGGCTTCTTGATTCTTGAAGAGCTCAGGTTGAGCAGAGGAAGCTTGCAAGAAGGAGTGTGTTGCTTTCCAAAGGCCGCTAGAAGGCAGCCTTTGTGTGTCGCTTATTGTGCGCAGAAGAACATTACAGCCCTGGGGTTTGAGAGATGTCGGAGACTCCTGAGCTGGACCCTGTGTGCCCCAGGCTATCATGTGCCACCGCTGCAGTGACAGGCTCCCACGAGACCTGGACAGCCTCTCTTGTGCCGGCACTTAATGACCTGAGAGAAGCACAAGGCAGCAAAGAGTCATGTGAGAAGGTGAGCTGCTCGGGAGGCATCCCAAGCAGGTGAGCTGGAGAAAGCTTCTCTCCAGGTGTCAACGGTGTGTTGAAAGAGGACTCCTCCCTGGAGAACAGGCTGTTCCCAGATCTTCCGTGCAAGAATTAACATCTTCCGTCCCCGCTTGGTTTTCTTGAGCGTTGAAGAATTGAAAGGCAGGTAGGAATCCAGATGGTGGAGTTTTTCTCTCCCAGTTTTCACTGGGGTTGTAAAATAGCAGAGAAGCTGGATGAGAAAAGATCTGGTCCCAGCACATCTGGAGATTTGGTTAGGAAAGGATGGTGTAAAATCCAGGCTTTTTAAAAAATACAGAGTCTGACCTACGAAGAACGTTTGCAGGAATTGGGTGTGCCTGTCTAATGAAAAGAAGGACGAGGGGGGACATGATAGCAGTCTTCCAATATTTGAGGGGCTGCCACAAAGAAGAGGAGGTCAACCTATTCTCCAAAGCACCCAAAGGCAGGACAAGAAACAATGGTTGGAAACTGATCAAAGAAAGAAGCAATCTGGAATTAAGGAGAAACTTCCTGACAGTGAGGACAATCAACCAGTGGAACAGCTTGCCTCCAGAAGTTATGGGTGCTCCATCACTGGAGGCTTTCAAGAAGAGACTATCTCATTTGTCTCAAATAGTATAGGGTCTTCTGCTCAAGCAGGGGGTTGGACTAGAAGAACTCCTAGGTCCCCTCCAGCTCTATTCTATTCTCTGAGCTTTAAAGTTATTCCAGAATTGTCATGGAAAGTAAACATACCCCTCTGCCTTTCTTCCGACCTTTCAACTTACAGTTCCCTGTTGTATCCCTAGAGTTGTGGGTTGTGTCTGATGAAACGCCTAATGATATTTTTAAATAATAATAATCAGTGGATGTTGCAGTACCTGGAGACAGCAGAAGAGAAGAGAAGAGAAAGAATTGGGGGAAAATCACAAAGACCTGCAAATAGAAGTGGAATCACGGTGGCAAAAAGAAGCAAAGATGGCACCTATATCTATTGGTGTGCAATCCCAAAAGATCTTGACCATCCCTTGAACACCATTGGCATTGACAAAATCACTGTCAAAATCAACTGCAAAAAGCAGCTTTAATTGGAACAGCTTACATCCTGCACCAAGACCATCAAACAACAACATCTACCTATCTCAGGTCCTTGGGAAGGACTCGGTAGGTGGACAAAAATGCCAAATCTAGTCTAAGTATCTGGCTGTGCAAAACAAAAATTTAAAGGACATTTAGAAAACCCGTGTATTGGCAAAATTTCCATCTGTCAACTGCAAAAGGGCAAACATCGCTTGGATCCTCACCGATTTGATACGTTTAGAACATTCTAGATTCTTAGAAAGAACATGGTGTGCATGAAGGTCAACACCAGCTAGACCAACTGGGGGTGGTGGCTTCATGTCGTGTGTACAATAATTTAAAAGAAGTTTTTGCTTCTTTGACCCACTTTGGCTGAACTTGTGTGAACCAAGCCTGTGTAGTTATTTTATAATTCTTAAATTGCCTGTTTTCTTTTGCAAAATGACATTTTACCAGCAGGAGGCACAAGTCACCTTCGTGTCTCCTGACGCTTCCAATTCTTTCTTTTCTTTCTTTTTTTAAATCCTGACGAAAAGAGTGGGACTTTTTTCAAGGTCATCAGTCTTCAGATGTGGGGCTACAATTCTCATCATGGGAGGCCAAGCTGGGTTAAAATGATGGAAGCACGATGCATCGGGAAGGATGGCATAGAATATTTTGGAGGGGACAAGTGGGTTGAGATGGAGCACTCATAGAATCAAAGAACTGAAGGGTTGAACAAGTGGGGCACGACAGAGAGGATGGTTTTATGTAAACGGGAAGACATTTACCTTCTTGATACTAACAAACATATTCAGGAAATGGGTTTGTTATCTATTTTGGAAAAGTATTGCGTGTTCCAGAAATGAGAAGGTGAAGCAAAATGCATATATCTGGTCAAGATTTCATTAGCTGAAAGAGTAGGTTAACTTGCTATCAAGGCCAATGGTTGTTATATGGATATCTCTCTTTTTCCCCCTCCTTTTTCCTCCTTTTTTGTCACATTTAACTTAATCACCATATCAGTGATTAAATCAGTGAAACAATTTGCTTCCAGAAGTTGTGGGTGCTCCAGCACTGGAAATTTTAAAGAAATGATTGGACAGCCATTTGTCTGTGGACCGGTTATCGGGCCACAGCATGCCAGCAACCGGTCCACACAAACAAGCAAAGGCCCATCTGTGAGATATCACAAAACCACACCCCCTTCAATCCTTCAAAATCTCTCTCCACGGAACCGGTCCCTGGTGTCCAAAAGGTTGGGGACCTCTGGTGTAGGGTTTCCTGCCTGAGCAGAGGGCTGGACTAGAAGACCTCCAAGGTACCTTCCAGCTCTGTTATTTTGTTATTCAGTTTTTTCTCCCTATTTAGCCACTATTTATCTTATTTTCCATTCTGTTGATGGCATTTTTCTGTTTAGATAACAATGATGATCGTGATAGCAGTAAAAGTAATAACACTAGTCGTAATAGTAATTGTGGCTTGAGTGGAAGACCATTGAAGTAGATTGAATTGGAAGTCAAAATACCATCCTGGATGAACAGGTCCTACTAGATATGATTGTAGCCTCCAAGAAAATTATCTGGACACATTCTGTGTGGTTTTCTTGGCAATCATCTGGATTTTGGAACCGCCTCTTTCTATCTCAAGTCTTTTGAAATCCAGATTTTGGATTCAAGTCATGCCTGCTTGAAGTTGAGCCCAATTTCTGGCAACTTTTGTAGACAAATTCATATCTTCTGGGTATAATACAGTGGTGGGTTGAATCAACTTGAGGGAAGGGGAGGGTTGATCTCCCAGTCCAGCCAGCAACCATGGTCCCCCCATGCCAGATATGTCTCCTTCCAAGAACTGACCAGAGTCAACCCTTCTAGGCTTCCTAGATCATGCCTGGTTGACTAGCAGATGTTCCCAGTTGACTTCATGGATTCAGTCAATGGTGGGACATGAAGAATTGGTTGGCCAACCATTGTTGGAAGGCCATTGGGTCTTGTCTTTCTACTGATCCTGAAGGGGGGCAAGGACCCCCTTCATGCCAGCCCCTCCAGCTAACTGGTTCCTGCTTTTGCTGTCTTGCAGTCAATGCCACCCGCATCTCCCCCAGCGCCCCCTCCCTCAGGATGTCCCAGCTCTCTTCCACCTTGAAGCGCTACGTGGACTCTCCCCGCTACTCGGACACCTTGCCTTGCAGCAAAGCCTCCACCAGCTATGCCACCTATTCCTCCTACTCTTCCAAGCTCTCCTCCTCCTACTCAGACAAAGAGAAGCTCAACTACAAGCCCACCACTCCTTCCAGCTACTTGACTTCTACCCACCTGCGGACGTCGGGGGCCACCTCCTCCTCTTCCTTGAACTTTGATGGGGGTGGGAGGCTGCTCCAGCGCCCGGACTCGGGCACCAGACTGAGCCCCGGGTACAGTCGGGTCCCTGTCCGGCCTGCCGGAGGGCTGAGTGGAGGGGCCACCTACTCCTTTGCAAACGGGCCCTCGACCAGCTATGGCTCCACCCCACTGGGACGCAAGAAATCCAGCAGCCATTCCGACTTGGCCCGGGACCTCTCCTCCATGCACCTGTCCTCAGACCCCTACCCCTCCACCTCGACCCGCAGCCCCTTCGTCACCCGCCCCCGACAAGAGCTCTGTAGCATCCAAGGACTTTACCAGCCCAGCAGACACTCGGATTATGTCCAGGACTACCTGGAGTCCTACAGCCGCAAAGGGGGGCGCTCTCCGGGCCCTGGCTTGCACGGCTCCACCCCGGAAGTCATCACCCCCACCCTGCGCCCTACTAGCCGTTGCTCTGTTCAGCAGTGGGAGTGGACTGACAGCCAGACAGACATCCTGAGCAAGGAGAATCCGGTAAGAGGCTTCAGAATTTGAATTGGGATGGGGGGGGCCTGTGCATTTTCCATGGAATCAGGGAAATGGGGGGGAGGATGAGCCCCCATTTGCTACAACCCAGCACTGAAAGGTGAGTTGAACCCAAATCAATGCAGAAAGAGATTTCTGTACTTCTCTTCTCGTACCCAAGTTGCCCTCTGTTTGCTAAATTGCTAAATCTGTTAGCAGATTATTTATAAAAGGGGGCAGGGGGTTAATTGGCAGTTCACCCACCATTTGGTTTCCTGCTTCTTGCTGGGCAAGAAGCCTCGGCAACCTCGGCTGCTGTGAAACTCGAAAATCCAAAACCTCCCAGCCCTGTTTGGTTCTTGACTACATTGCACTCTGTAACCTCCTGTTTTCCATCCATTCCAAGCACACCTGGGGTTTTTTTTCCAACACACCCTTGCCATGCTCCGGGCACGGAATGCCTTCATCTCCTCTGGAGCACAGCCAGGTAGAATGGCCGTGGTACCTGGGTCAACAAGTCCACGGCCCAGTGGCCTAATTTTGCTGTGTCCAGGTGAGGTCAGGCGTGATTAAATGCCGGTCACTGGCTGCCAATGCTGCCACCAGCATCCTGAATGGCCTGGGGCTCTCAGTGTTCTTAAGAAAACCTGAATGATGCAGGATCCAATCTGGTTCGGTCACTGGGACATTTTGTCTTCCATGCTGGCACAGTGGTTAGAATGCAGTACTGCAGGCTACTTTTTTTTCTGCTAACTGCCGGCTGCCAGCAGTTCGGCAGTTCGATTCTCACCAGCTCAAGGTTGACTCAGCCTTCCCTCCTTCCAAGGTCAGTAAAATGAGGACTCAGATTGTTTGGGGGCCATAGGCTGACTCTGTAAACTGCTTAGAGAGGGCTGTAAAGCACTGTGAAGCGGTATATAAGTCTAAGGGCTATTGCTACGTCCGAAGGAAGGAAGGAAGGAAGGAAGGAAGGAAGGAAGGAAGGAAGGAAGGAAGGAAGGAAGGAAGGAAGGAAGGAAGGAAGGAAGGGTGAGCCCTGGTGGTGCAGCTGTTAGAATGCAGTACTGCAGGCTACTTCTGCTGACTGCTGGCTGCCAGCTGTTCAGCAGTTCGATCCTCACCAGCTCAAGGTTGACTCGGCCTTCCATCCTTCTGAGGACCTGGATTGTTGGGGGGCAACAGGCTGAGTCTGTAAACCACTTAGAGAGGGCTGTAAAGCACTGTGAAGCGGTATATAAGTCTAAGTGCTATTACTATTGCTTCCGAGCTTTCAGACTCATGCTGAAACCTCAGGGAACTTCTCTCTAGCTTGGCAACCTGAAGGACGTGACAGAAGATGGGGAGAACAGCCACTCCCGAAGTCCCCATGCCAGGTTGAGGAAAGGGTGAAGTGGAAACATGTGTGCTAGGCACAGATGTCCCCTTCAGGCGGGATGCTGAGCCTAAATCTGGCCTGTTCTCAGCCTTTCCAACTGCAGTTCCATCCTGTGGCTTTTGGGGGGGGGTCACACCTGGTGGAGGAACATCTGGAAAGACGGGAGAAAGAGCGACGCAGAGAGAGGGGCCCACCAGGTGCCCCCATCTGTGACGAGCCCCTGCAGGGCCACAGCCTTCTCTAAACTTCTCTTAGGGTTATTGACATAATGAGCTGGTGTGCGTGTGTATGCGGGCGGGTGTGTTTGTGTGCTCCTGTGCATGTTCCCTAGTGAGTATTAAGTGATTATATCGGTTGCGTAAAAACCGGGGACTTGTGCCAAGGACTGAGAGGCAGGGAAACAGAACATCTGACAGGTTGACTCTTTCACTGCTGATGAAACAAACAATTTCCTGGGGGGTGGGGAGGGGGTGGAGAATTGAAGGAAGGGACTGGTTTCATTTCCCTGCACTCCCCCCCCCCCAAGCATGGGTGTGTATCAGTGTTGGGATTCAGCCGGTTCACACCACTTCGGCAGAACCGGTAGCTAATTTTTTGTTGCCCAGGCCCAGAATGGACTTCCGGAAGCGGCATGCACACGGAGAATCGGCTGTTCACATGTTTGAATCCCACCACTGGATGGATGGATAGATAGATGATAGATAGATAGATAGATAGATAGATAGATAGATAGATAGAGAGAGAGAGAGAGAGAGAGAGAGAGAGAGAGAGAGAGTGATGGGATTCAGCCAGTTTGCACCAGTTCGACAGAACCGGTAGCTAATTTTTTTGTTGCCCAGGCCCAGAATGGACTTCCGGAAGCAGCATCCACACAGACAACCATCTGTTCACATGTTTGAATCCCACCATTTGTGTGTATCCTGGGGAGTGGTCTCTGCCCCCCCCACTTTCTTTTTGAGGCCCCATCTGTGCCACTGTGTTAAGCCAAAAAAGGGAGCAGCCCCAGGTAATTCTCACAGCCAAAACCTTTGACCCCCAATGAGGGCCAGAATTTCCATAGCTAAGTAAGCTGGTCGTTAAGCGAACCGCCTCTCATTTTGTGACCATTTTTGCCATGGGTATGAAGGGAATCTCCACAGTCATTAAGCAAATCGCAGCAACATTAGGTGGATCTCACTTGTCCCTATGGACTTCGCTTGTTGGAGGTCAGCTGGGAAGGTCAGAAATGGCGATCACGTCACACACACACACACACACACACACACACACACACCCTGCTGGATACTGCAACTGTTGTAAATACACACCGGTTATCAGGTGTCCAAACTTGGATCACCTGACCGTGAGAAGGCTGCCACCGTCCCAAGTGCAATGACCGATCATAAGTCGACTTTTTTTTAGCACTGTTGTAACATCAAACAGTCACTAAGTGAACAGTTGTAAGTCCAGGACTACCTATATTGTATTTAACTATAACAGGGGTAGGCAACCTTGGCTCTTGTATGACTCGTGGACTTCAACTGCCAGAATTCCTGAGCCAGCCATGCTGAGGGGAAAGGGAGAGGTTTCCAAGCTGAGCCATGCTGGCTCAGGAATTCTGGGAGTTAAAGTCCACCAGTCATAAAAGAGCCAAGGTTGCCTACCCCTGAACTATAATATACAGGTAGTCTTCGATTTATGTGTGTGTGTGTGTGTGTGTGTATTAAAAAAGCATCCTGGAACAACTTGCCTCCAGAAGTTGTGGGTATTCCAACACTGGAAGTTTTTAAGAAAAGATTGGACAGTCATTGGTCTGAAATGGCTTAGGATTTCCTGCCTGAGCAGGGGGTTGGACTAGAAGACCTCCAAGGTCCCTTCTGACTCTGCTATTCTATTAATCGGTTATTGGCATTTACACTGTTTTGCAAAGGAAGTTTGCCTCTGGCTATGCACAGAGCAACCTTCCTCTGGAGAAGGAACCCACTGCAGTCTTTCTGTTAAGGAAAGGCAGGACTCCTCTTCCCCCTCCCCCTCCAAAAAAAATCCTGCTTTGCAGCAGGTTGCATCAACCAAAGCCTTCTGACGCTCTGGTGTTGTTTGGGACAACCCGGATTAATGCAATCGTCGGGTTCAGAGGAAATCAGAGCTTGGCGCCCCAGTTGCTTGAGCCAGACATGACTTTTTAAATCAGGGGTGCATCATTTTGGGCAGGTTGAAATTTGCACTTTGCAAATCCAGTTTGGGGGAGGGTCTTTGGGGGGGGAAACTGAAGTGAGAGTGCAAAGCTCAAGGTATCCATTTTCCCCTGCATACCTCACAACTGCTCGCCCCCCCTTTCCCCCAAAAGCAAGAGCAGAGCTGAAAAACACAAGACTTTTCCTAAGGATGATGATGGCTGCCAAAGGGATGCTGAAGCCCTTTGGACACCTGTGGCACATGCCAGATTTAAGGAAAGGCTGCCCTGTTTCCCTTCCCTCCCTTTTCTCCCCATCCGCATCCCAAACCTCCGTGCCTAATCCTCGCCCCCTCTGGCTTTGCTGGCCTCACAACCTTCTCTTTCCCCAGTCTGAATTTGCCACCTATTTGAATGGTAGTTTTTAAACGGCTTTTACTTCTGCTTTTACTTCTCCCACTTGGTTATCCCCCCACACTTCCCAATTCCTGCATCATTGAGAGCCAGTAGTGGTTAACTTGCTGGGCTAGAAACCAGGAGACAGGGAGTTCTAGTCCTGCCTTAGGCGTGAAAGCCGGCCCAGTGAGTTTATTTATTTTATTTTTTTATTTGTATCCTGCCCTTTGGACCAATCATTAGGAGGCTGTGATTTCTAGTCCTGCCTTAGGCGTGAAAGACGTGGGTGACTTTGGGCCAGTCACCAGGGGACAGTGAGTTCTAATCCTGCCTTAGGTGTGAAAGTCAGCTGGGTGATTTTGGGCCAGTCACCAGGAGACAGCGAGTTCTAGTCCTGCCTTAGACATGAAAGGCGTGAGTGACTTTGGGCCAGTCACCAGGAGACAGTGAATTCTAGTTCCACCTTAGGCACCAAACTCAGCTGGGGGCCAGTCCCTCTCTCACACCCCAACCAATCTCATAGAGTTGTTGTTGTGGGGAAAATAAAGGAGGAAGGAGTTCTATGTATGTTCCCCACTTTGAGTTACTTATAAAATAATAAAGGTGGGATTAAAAAAGGCAAATAAAAATGGTGCAAAGGAAATATTGTTCCCTTGGCTTTCCCAACATGCTCTCATTCTCCATGAGCATCTATCAAATTCCCCTCCAGAAGGACAAATTGGAAGAAGAACATCGTGGGCCACTAGCCTTGCCTCTGTCTGCTACGTTTGTCACCATCGCGATCCTTTATCCGTTCCTAATTTGCAAAATCAGGAAGCCTCCGTCTCTATTAATAGTTAAGGTATAACTCCTTGGAGTGCCGTGAGCCTGACTTAGCGGTCTCGTAAGGATTACTGAAAGGAGGATTTGTAAGATGAGACGAAGTTCAAACCAGTCCAATGTTCTTCTCTCCAACTTTTTCAATTTGCGGAACTTATTAGTTTAAAAAAAAAAAAAGAACGAAAGAAAATTCCTGGAACTCTTGATTAAGACGCAAAGCTCCGGTGATTTGAGCGTCTGCGTGATTGCTTTCAACCTTAGTTTCCCACAGAAGCCCACCCAGAAATCTTTAGTTTGATGGAACAGGCTTGGGTATGGATAGTCCTCAACTTACAACTATAATTAAGTATAGAATTACAGTTGTAAGTCGTCACGGTCGTTAAATGGGTCACCACACGGCTATCGCCGATTTTACGATCTTTTTGGAAGTGGTTATTAAACAGACGCCATAGTCACTAAGCAAACACCACAGTTTGTCAAGCAAACGCATTTTCACCCATGGTGTTTTCTGCCAGAAACCGTAAGAAAACAGCAGAAACCACCAAAAAGTGTTGGAAAAATCACAGTCAAGTGAGCGCAGAATCCTGCAAATTGCCGTAAAACAGCCCGGTTGCCAAACACTCAAAATTTGATCACTCGACCAGGGCAGGGCTGCTCGGGGGATTCTGGGAGTTGAAGTCCTCAGGTCTTAAAAGTTGCCCAGGGTGAGAAACGTTGGTCTACAGGGCCTCCAAAGCAGGGGTGGGATTCAGCCGGTCCGCACCACTTCTGCTAATTTTTTGTTGCCCAGGCCCAGAACGGACTTCCAGAAGCAGCATCCACACAGAACCAGTTGTTCACCTATCTCAATCCCACCACTGACCTTTAGCAACTCCTGCTTCTATTGTCCACCCAAGGTCCCCACCCACCTCAGGCCATCAACACCCCCCCAAAAAAATAGTTTCTAGGACTTCAAAGGAAAATTGCAAGGCAGATATGTGGGGAAATGGCCTGCATTTTGGGAGGGGGTTGATGGTGGTGATAGTAGAGTAAGGATTTCGACCTCTGGCTATTCAACCCCTCCCTTGCTGGGGGCCAGACGAGTTGCCCGCAACCTCACTGCCTTTAACGGGGGGGGGGGGGCTGGCCAGCCACCTGCAGTGAGGCATCCCATGACTTCCGCATTGCGCTTGCCCTTTCGCCTGGCATGCCGGGAAGAGGAGGATCCAGGCTAGAGATGTCTCCATAAAAGAGGACACAGGCAGTCCTGGACTTACAACAGTTCATTTAGTGACCAGTCAAAGTTTCAACGGCACTGAAAAAAGCGACTTATGACCGTTTTTCACAATGGACGAGGTTTGCAGCATCCCCGCAGTCCCGTGATCAAAATTCAGATGTTGGCAACCGACTCGTACTGTATTTATGACGGTCACAGTGACCCCGGGTCATGTGACCCCCTTTGGCGATTTCTTCCAACAAGCAAAGTCCACGGGGAAGCCAGAGTCACTTAACCACCGGCTGACTAAGTGAACAAGTGCAGGGATTCACTTCAGGACGGTGGCAAGAAAAGTTGTGGAGTGGGGCAAAAATTGACTTAACAATCGTCTCACTTTGCAACAGAAACTTTGGACTCAATTGTGGTCATAAGTCGAGGACTACCTGTGTTTATAGCCCAGGGTTGAAATGAGGGGTCCTTGGTGCTCTCTGAGCTTGGTTGTTTTCTTGCAGACTCAAACTAGGTAACCTCATCAGTGCTAGTCACTAGCACTGATGAAGTTACCTAGTAAGGTCATGAAACGTCTGCAAGAAAACAACCAAGTTCAAGGATCACACAGATGTCCTCCTTCTCCTCCTCCTCCTCCTCTCTGCAAACCCCACTCCCTTCTAGCACTGAAGATGTTACCTAGTAGGGTCATGAAACGTCTGCAAGAAAACAACCAAACTCAGAGAGCGCCAAGGGCCCCTTGAAGAAAAGTCTGCTGGATCACACCAAACCAGCATCCTGTTTCTCGCAGCAGGCCATCTGGAGCCAGGGGCTGCCCACAGATGTTCCTGTCTTCCGAGGGGCTGCCTTCCCACCAGGACTCCAATTTCTTAATCCTGCATCTTCTCTCCTTCCTTTCCATCAGAAAAATGGGGCTCCTTCCCTAGAAACAGGGCCACAAGAACTAAACAGCCCCCCACCCACTCAACCTCACTCAAAAGCAACAGTAGTATAAAGACGACCCTCTTTGGGCTTTGGAGTCCCCAGTTCGGGAGGGTCTGTCTTGGACCCCAAGCACAATTCAAAAAGCCACAAGCAGGAGGTTTACAGGGGGGGGCAAAGAAAGAGCAGCAGAGCCCCCCTGAAGGTGAATTATGAGCTTGGGGGACAGGTTGTGAAATACTCCATTCAGAGGTCATCCAAGGTTGGGTAGATCAAGAGGGGCAATTAGCATAAAGGAGACCGGGTCCAGATGCTATCATTGAGATGATTGCTGGCTAGTTGCACTGCCAGAATTTCAGAGGGCCAGGGTGAAATGCCAGGGGGGGTGGGGGAAGGGCACTCTGCATGTCTTCCCCCCCTTTCCTTCCCCCAGGCCCCTCTCCATCCCATTACCCGCCTTCTAGACCAGCGGTCCCCAACCTTTATGGCTGGGCCACCCGGCAAGGGGGGAGGGGAACCAGCCCAGACAAGCTGCAGGCTGGCACACATGTGCATGCATGGCCTGGTTCCGAACAGGCCATGGCCCGGTAGTGGACCACAGCCCAGGCATTGGGGACCCCTGTTCTAAGACCCATCAAAGCTTCTTAAATATATAATTTAAGACAGAATATAATTATTGTATTGTAAACCCTGTGTGTAGCTCNGCAGATTTTGCCCCTGTTCAAATTCTTTTCACTTGCAACAGCTGAAGCCCGGGGGGGGGGGGGCTTAGATTGAGTTGGGGGGGGGGGTGTTGAAAGTTTGCTTTGGTCCTTCCCCAGTGGCTGGAGGCAGCCCTGGCTGCACTTAGGGGAGAAAACTTGAGTTTTGGCCAAACGGAAAAGGGTTTTGAGTTCAGAAGACCAAACACCCCAATATCTAGATGCATAGAGTTGGTGCCTTCTGATGTCCATCGTGCCCAGGCAAATATATTTGGAGGATCAGTTCATTGAGGGAGGACTGCCAATGATCGCAAAGAACGCAAGAGCCTCCCTGTGCAAGAATAGTATGTCTGTAAACAGTGGACCCCAAGGAAGGGTAATTACAGGACCAGGGCAGTTTAGGTCTGCTTCTGAGCTTCTCAAAGGCATCCTCCAAGGCAAGGGTTGGCAAGTATGACCCCTTTATGACCTGTGGACTTCAACTCCTGGAATTCCTGACCCAGGATGGCTCAACTCCAGAATTCCTCCCCTTCCCTAGCATGGCTGGCTCAAGAATTCTGGGAGTTGAAGTCCACAGGGCGTAAAGGGTCCATAGTTGCCCACCCCTGCTCCAGGACAAAGTGGATTATTTGGGGCATTGCCTAGAACCAAGTTCTGAAATGAGTGTTATAAACCGATACTCATAAGTCGCTTTGTTCAGTGCCGTTGTGACTTCGAACAATCGCTAAACAAATGGTCGTAAGTTGAGGACTACCAGCCCTTCTCACGAACCTGTGTGTTTCTGAACTCACAGCTCCGTGTGGGTTGCAGTTGCGTTCCAGTCGCGCGCGTACAAACATTTGCCAGCCACATGGAGCTGCACTGAAGACGCAACAACATAAGCGTCAGCCCCTTCCTGAAGCTGGTTAAATGGCTGCGCGCAACTCAATGATGCACCCCTTCTGGGCCCTGCTTGTGCATGCACGCATGAGGTCATGCGCCTCCAGTGCGCCTCCCACCTCTGGCTCTGCCTCTCCGGTGCGCTTTTATCTCTGGGCTCCCAGGGAGCATTGAACAGAGTGACAGGAGCGTGCTGACGAAGAGGGGCTTAGCCTTCCAGGCGATAAATAATGCTGGGAGGGGGAACAACCAGCGCTCTGCACCCCCCCTCCTTGGATTTATTTTTAACCCGGCCAAAAATAGCTCTACCTCGGCTAAGCTAAACTTAGTTTTCTCTGCAGCGCCTGTGCAAAGAGGTTTGCCTGGAGGGGGGGGGGGGAGAGAAAGGAATGAATGTGGCTTGATTTATTAAAAATAAGTGAGCGGTCCATTTGTGTTATTTTCCTTCCAGATGTTATAGTACATGCTTTGAGCTCTCTCTCTCTCTCTCTCTCTCTCTCTCTCTCTCTCTCTCTCTCTCTCTCTCTCACACACACACACACACACACACACACACACACACACACATAGAGGCAGTCCTCGACTTACGACCACAATTGACTCCCAAATCACAATTGCTAAGTGAGACATTTTTAGGTGAGTTTTGCCCCATTTTATGACTTTTCTTGCTGGAATTGTTAAATGGATCACCGCAGTTGTTAAGTTAGTTACATTGACTTTGCTTGTGAGAAGGTCCCAAAAGGGAACACGTGATCCCGGGACGCTGCAACCATCCTAAGTACATGCCAGTCACCGAGCATCTGAATTTTGATCACGTGATCCCAGGGAATGCTGCCACAGTTTTGAAAGTATAAAAAAATGGTCATCAGTCACTTTTGTGAGTGCCATTGTAACTTTAAACTGTGTGTGTGTGTGTGTGTGTGTGTGTGTGTGTATGCCACCCAGCATTGGTGATAAAAAAGATAGGCAGTTTATTAATTAGTTTGATAAGGGAAGAGTACTCTGGACAATCTCAGAGGCACTGTTTTAGCATGCAGGCGGTTCTTGATGGGTAGGATTTGAACCCAGTTAAAAACCAAGACCCAACTATTATTTTTTCCTAGGGTCCAACCCCCTGCCGACTTTAGTTGAGAGCAAACACCCCTGACAGCAATTGGGTTCAGTTCCAAGAACACATTTGCAGGTTACATTACGTTACAAGTGAATATTTGATGTGTAGATAAAATTCACACAGGACTTTTGAAAGTTTGTTGGTTGATCCTGAAGTCTTTTCCTGGTTTTCTTGGTGTTTGCAACTCTGTAGTACTCGCAATCTTGAACTTGGCTGGCAAGGCTGGCGTTTCATCATGCTTTCCAGTTGGATATTAGGAAAGCATAGAAATGTTGTCAAAATTAATCAGGATCCCTGCAATATGTCATCATTGTCCTTATTGTGGCTGTTGTTCTCGTCCCATCAGCACCTGCTTGTAAAAAGTCTGTTCAGTGTTACGGTCTGGCTTTAAATTATGTGTCATTGCTGAGTGTCATTGCTGAGTTGCTGCTGGAGTTTTTAAACCGGTTGCAGGCTGCCAAGCTTGCCAAGCAGAAGGAAAGAGTGACTTTGGGCAAAAGGGCTTAAGTGGCAGTTTCTCCCTCCAATTTCTCCCTACTGAGTTTTGTCTGCCAGGAATATGTAAAGAGAAAGGCTAACCTGGGGGATTTTGCACATTCCTGACCCCAAAGGATTTGCTTTAAGTACAAAACCTATGAATTGAAGGGGAGGGGGCTCGCCCCAGGCAGGAGAGCCTCTTGGGCCAGCCCTGCTTGAAAATCAAAAGAAAAAGCTTCCCCCACTCCCCAATAAAAAAAAGCAGCCTTTGAAATACAGTTTTCATACAAGATCGTATTGTAAGTTTCTATTTCCCTGAGAAGTTTCACCAGGCGTAGCCTTCAGCAGTAGTTAAAATTAAGGGCAGGAAAACCAATCTCAACCCATCCCCTTCCTCTTTTTGCAGTGCTGGGGGGGCATCGGAGGGTTGGAGCAATGGCTGAAAACTGGCATTGCTGTCTCTCATTGGGGGGGGGGAGTCCTCTAAAATGCTAATCTAACATTCAAATGATTGTAACACAATAGATGAGGGGGGAGAGAGGATTGATAGATGACAGATAGATAAACAGAGAGAGAGAGAGTGAGAGAGAGAGAGAATGGATGGAAGGATAAGATAGATAGATAGATAGATAGATAGATAGATAGATAGATAGATAGATAGATGGATGGATGGATGGATGGATGGATGGATGGATGGATGGATGGATGGATGGATAGATAGATAGATAGATAGATAGATAGATAGATAGATAGATAGATAGATAGATAGATAGATAGATAGATAGATAGATAGATAGATAGATAGATAGA
>NW_015386530.1:720098-747764 GCF_001527695.2 Protobothrops mucrosquamatus
CTCGCCCCTCGCCCGGCGCCCGTCGCCAGAGCCGCAGCGGAGGCTCCGCCGGTGGCGGCGGCGGCGGCGGCAGCATGCGCAACTCCTACACCGTCACCCTGCCCGCCTCGCCGCTGCCGCCCGGCGGGCACAAGGAGCTGCGCCCCCGGCCGCCCTTGCCCGGCTCGCTGCTGCTCTCCACCTTCGTGGGGCTGATGGTCCACAAGGCGAAGGTAGGCGAGGGGGCGGTCGCGGGTGGGTGGCTGGGTAGCTGGGAGGGAGGGAGGGGAGATGCCCCCGGGCTCTTGCCCCGGCTCTCTGCCCCCTTGCGCGGGGCACCGGATCCCCCGGGCTTTGGGTGGGGGGCAAAGGGGGGCTGCGCCCGGCGGCAATCAAGGCAGATCCCGGGGCGGGAGGTGGGTGGTGGTGGAGGAGGAAATCTCTCCCGTCCCACCCCCTCTTTGGACTGCAGCTCCCATGGTCCTCGGCTGACCGTGGCAGGAGGCGTGCTCTGGCCGGTTGGGAGGGCGCAGGGTTGGGGAAGCAGGGGCTGGAGAGATCGGCACTTTGAAGCCGGCTTCGCGGGGCGGCCGGGCGCGCATCTTCGGGCTCCCTCCGAGACCGGCTCGGCGGTCGCCGCGGGAGAAATGGCTGAAGCGGCTTGGTTTGAATCTCGGTTAGTTCCCGTTAGCTAGGCTGGAATTCAGCCATCGGGTTGAACTAGGTGCGTGTGAACCCAACCTGGGGTTTACGAAGGCCCTGGGAGAGCTGCTTTCGAATGGGGGGGGGCGACCAACGGGCTGAGCTGGGACTCCCATGGGCCCAGGCGGCCTGCTGGGGATGATAGGGGTTGTAGTGCGAGCAGCTCAAAGTTGGGTGATGGAAGAGTGGGAGTTTAGTTTTTCCAGCATTTCCAGGGACAGGTGGGAACGGGGCTGTTTGCAAAGTATGGTCAAAACATCCACAATGGTTCAGCTGAGATACTCCACACAGGATGCACATCGTAGAAAAGCTTTGACGGCATTTTGACTTTTAGGACCTTATCTAGTAGACACCCCTGGACTGTTTGATCCTTTGGTGGTTGATGCTGTTTGCTACAACATGCTCTTGTTTTTATCCCAATCAGTCTTGATGGGGGCACCCCAATGGTTTTCTGGCGCTCCATAAAAGATCAGGGAACTGCCAGCCCCTTTTCCGACAGACAAATTCAATTCAAAGGCATAAGCTGTCGTGAGCTGCAGTTGCTTAAATTTCTTAAATTAATTAAATTTAAATTAAACTTCTGATTTCTTGCACAGTTCTCCAATAGTTCCTTCAATATATCAATGGTCCATCTCAGAATACCCGAATATAGCATTTATTCTTGCACCAACTTGAAACCACACGTGGGGGGGGAGGGCAGTTAGTTTGTCAGTCATGACCCTGCCTGTGTTTAGAAGCCCTCATTTTAAAGAGAGGGGGGGATGGGAGAGAGAGAGAAGGAGAGAGAGAAGCAAAAAAGGATTGAGGAACAGTTGTTAAGAACACAGCCCTTTGCATGCAGAGTGGGGGGAAAGAGTCACCAACGCATTAGCTGGGCCTCTTAAAAGCTTTGGTTAAAAGCAGCTTGCTGGCTTTTTCCCATTGTAAGAACAAGAGATCAAAATGGGGGGGGGGGCTTCCATCTAGCCAGCCTATCTCCAGGAATTCAAGAGACACATGCAGAGGTCCCTGGAGGGGCTGAAGACCCTTTGTTTTCCCCTCTTTCCTGCAGGAGAGGGGAATTTGTAAAGATAGGGGAGGGGAGGCAGGAAATACGAAGTCTAAATCTTCCTCCCCCCCTCCCCTTTATCTCAAAGGCCTTTCCATGCTCAGGACAGTTGTGCCCCCCCTTCTTTTGTCCTTTGGAGCCAAAGGAGTCATTTTCCAGCAGGACGCTCATCTTCAATCTTGGGGGGAGATGACCCCAGTTCCTTTGGGTAGGGCCTCCATTCAGACAACCTCCTTTCTCTGAAAATCAGTCTTTCATCTCCCCCATGCAGAAGTTAACCCATGCATAATTGAGGAGGGGGGAGAATTCTGCATTTGAAGGCACAAGGAATGGTGGCCTGTTGGGTTGCAATGCATGGTTGAAATTCTTAAGTTCTGGGGAGAAAAGATCAAAGGTCGGGATTCCTGCTTTTCCAGCTGGGATTGTCTTGCAAAAATCCTTGGGCATCAACGACCTGCCTCGCAGTGGGATCCATGCCCTTCAGGTGCACCTCGGCTCTTACGTAACCTGCCTGTCTTCTGCACCTGCGGTGGTGGGGGCAGGCCGATGCCTTTGTTTGCCAGTTGAATGAAGCCGGCCTGGTTATGTAAAATGCTCAGCCAGCCTCTTTGCCCCGTGCAAACTTGGCACTTCCTTGGCACAAGAGGCTGGGTCTGGAACGCTCCAATCGCAGCTGGCTGGAAGAGGAATGAAGGGACAGCCGGGTCAGTGTGGAGTTTGGGAGGCTCGCGAGTTCACGTGGGGTAGCATTTGATACAGTAAAGAAAGGAGATCAAATTAGCCATCGACAGACACATAGGCATAAACAGTATCTTACAATAGCTTACCCCCAGAAATCGTGGGTGCTCCATCACTGGAAATTTTCAAGAAGACACTGGACAATCACCTGTCTGAGATGGTATAGGACAGGTTCTCCTGCTTGAGCAGGGGGCTGGACTAGAGGACCTCCAAGGTCCCTTCCAGCTCTGCTCTATTCTATTCTATTCTATTCTATTCTATTCTATTCTATTCTATTCTCTACACACTGTGCAAATGAGACAATCCACAAGCCAAAAAGGGAATAAAAACGACCCATACACCTCCCACCAGCAATCAGCACCCAGATGAGCATGGAATAACTCCCAAGATTAATTCAGACCAACAATCAAGAGGTAAACAATATCCCAATCTAGAAGCTGCCAAATAAGCTAACAACAGTAAACAGCCCAACCAAAGACCCTCTAAGACCAGCCCCCATCTACACTGACAGGGCAAGCCACTGGAATATAAACTAAGAGCAAATGCCACTTCTTACTAGCCCTGATGATGTTCCCTAGCTGGGTCATGAAATGTCTGCAAGAAAACAACCAAGCTCAGAAAAAAAACATCCAGGACCCTCAGAGGAAATCGCCTCCTTGCTCCTGGCCTGTTTCTAAGGGAAGACAGAAAGGATGGCAGAGAAACTGGAGTCTTCGGTTGCGGCAAAAGAGGGTTTGGGAAGGAGAGGGGCGAGGGAGGGTCTGGGGAGGGCAAGATGATCATGCATCCTTCATCAGCTCTCTTTATAAAGTTCTCCCACCTCCTATGAAACTGGAGTGAGGGCTGTCAAGCTTCTGTGGACCTCCCACACACTTAGAGCCTTTATTTGCTGGGCGGGGGGGGGGGGGTTGATAAGTCCCCATGTGATCGNTTTTTTGGGGGGGGGGGGGGGGGGGGGGTTGATAAGTCCCCATGTGATCGTGATCAAATGTGGCAGTGGTCAGCAGTGATTTCTGCAGCTTTCTAACTAGTGTTTTTCAACCTGGGCGAGTTGGACTTCAGCTCCCAGAATTTCCCAGCCAGCTGGGAATTCTGGGAGTTGAAGTCCACACCTCTTCAACTCACTCAGGTTGAAAAACACTGCCTTTAACCCTTGAGCCTGTGTTTAGTACGAGGGTGGGCTGCAGGGCGTTTGGAAGGAGACCCCCCCCATTGCTTTTAGCAAAGCATGCTCCTGAATTATCCTTTAGAAAAAGCGCCTGGTGCCCAAGCATATCCAGACCCTCCAGGCACCCATCCCTGTGCTATCAGAGGTGAATTTTTTTTCAAAAGCAGGCAAGGGACAACTGCCCAGGATGGCCCAGATCGCCCATGAGGGTGCTTGGTTGTTTTTATTTTTGCTGGAGTGTGAAACAAGATGGCATCTGGCGTGCCTGAAAGACTTCCCAGGTATCTAGGTGCACGTTCGCCTCCCTCCCGCTGCGGGATTTGCAAGGGCAGGTTCCTGATGCCAGCCACAGCTGAAGAATGCGAGCTGACAAGTCTTGCATGCCAGAGAGATGTGCCAGGGCTCAGTTCCTCGGTTTCTCCTTGAGGAATTTTTGTCTCCACTTCATCGGGCGGGGAAATTCTCGGGAAGGTGGTGGATTAAGCAAAGCAGGAGCAGCGGGGTCATTTCAGGTGCTGAGTGCCCAGCTCTTCCAACCCTTTGCCAGTCTTTGCCATGGCCATGCTGGCTTCAAAAGGCCTCGGCCTCCAGATTGGTTTTCGGAAAAAGGCAGCCACCACCCGAGCCAGCTGAAATGTATCAAACCGGATAATCAGACTAGCGCCAAATAAATGCCTCTGAGACCTCGGGGTCCCAGTGGACGATCACTTGACCATGAGCCAGCCGTGTGCAGCAGCAACCAAAAAAGCTAATACAATCCTGGGTTGCATAAACGGAAGCATAGAATCAAGATCACGCGAGGTATTAGTACCGCTGTATAAAACCCGGTGAGGCCACACCTGGAATACTGCAGCCAATTTTGGTCACCACGTCACAAAAAAATGTTGAGAGTTTGGAAAAAAAAATTCAGAGAAGAGCAACTACGATGATCCAAGGCCTGGAGACCAAAACATACGAAGAACGGCTGCGGGTCTTGGGTTTGGCTAGTCTAGAGAAAAGAAAAAATAGGGGAGACATGAGAGCAGTGTTCCAGTATTTGAGGGGCTGCCACAAGGCAGAGGGGGGCAGGTTGTTCACCAGAGCACCAGAGGGAAGGACGAGTAACAATGGTTGGAAGCTGATCAAAGAGAGAAGCAACCTGGAATTAAGGAGAAACTTCCTGACAGAAATCATGGGTGCTCCATCACTGGAGGTTTTTAAGAAGAGATTGGATAGTCACCTGTCTGAGATGGTATAGGTTCTCCTGCTAGAGCAGGGGGCTGGACTAGAAGACCTCCAAGGTCCCTTCCAGCTTCTATTCTATTCTATTCTATTCTATTCTATTCTATTCTATTCTATTCTATAATTCCCCCCCAGTTATGATCCCAAGTAATGATTGCTTGTGTTCAGAATTCAAGCATGCAACTCTCCTCCTTTAACAACCATTTGCATTTAACAACAGTAAGGAAAAATTAACAGGGTAACCAGTTTTCTCATTTATGACCTTTGCAAGTCTGTAAAGGAAAGGAAAACCCAAGTCAGATGATAAAGCACCCTTGCAGTTTCACCGAGCAACCGATTCACTTAAGGACCGAATTGCCGGCCCCAATTGTAATGACTAAATGAGGACTTTCTGTACTTTTTGCCAATTGCATTTTCTGCTTCCAAGAATATGTTCTACCCTTTTGGCACTCAGTGTAGTCACTAAATGAGGACTACTCTACTTCTTGCAGATTGCATTTTCTGGTGCCAAGAATATATTGCAAATTTTTGGCACTCAGGAAAATCTAACCGGTGGCTGGCACCGGTTCCTGAGTTCCGTGGTCAGCCAGCATCTGTCTTGGGCTTTCCCTGTTTTGCAACTGCAGGCACAATTCATAAAGAGCCACGGACCGTTTCTGTCCCCGAAACAGCCCCAAATCCCTTTGCCCTGAAGAACTGATGTTTCTAATCCACCTTATGCCAGGGAGGCAGCGGTTTTCCTTTACGTTAACATTTTGCCTCCCCTGCTCTCCATCTTATCCTTGTCACGGCATAAGTAGCTTAGCCTGGAACACGAGTGAGTTCATCCCCCTGGACGTCATGATAAAGATTTCCAATCTGGTCTCTCCAGGGCTCTAAAATACCCCCTGATTATTCCATCGTATTGGCCACATCACTGGGTAGCTTTTAATAGCCCTGATAATAACACACCCAAAGTAGCATCCATTGAAATAAGGGACCTTTTTAAAAACGGCCTGCTTTTTCCAGCCATAGGATATAACCTAGAGACGACGTGGGTTCGTTTGTTTTTTTCGAATTTGCCAACTTTTAACATAGGTGGACTCCAACTCCCAGAATTCTCTAACCAGCATGCTGACTGGGGATTTCTGGGAGTGGAAATCCACCCTTCTTCAAACGGCTAAATTTGAAAAGACTGACCTAGGATGCAGACTCTCAGTGCCTTCTCAAAAGATGTTCAGATTTTTGGGGAGAGGGGGGGTCTCCTGTGGGTGGGACTTGTACCTCCATCCAGGTGGCCCATTTCTTGAACTCCTGCTGGTTGCATCCCTTCCGCCTTAGAGGCCGCTTCTGGGAGAGGAAAAGCTGGAAAAAGAGGGAAGAAGAGTTGTGGGCACTGGGTGCAAATTTGTGTATTCCCTTAAGAGGTCTTTTCTGTGCGCCCACTGAAGGAGAAGGAGAAGGAGAAGGGGGGGCTGAGGAAGAGGAGAAAAGAGGAAGAAGAGGAGGGGGAGGAGGAAGAAGGAGGAGGGGGGAGGAAGAAGAGAAGGAGGAGGATGAGGAGGACATGAGTCCCCTTCCCTCCTTTTTCATGCTTGACAGGAACCTGGGCTGTTCAAAGCGCTCGGTGCACAATTAAAGGGAAGTGAGAGCTGTTTGGAGACGGGTCTATTTTGGGCAGTCGTCAAGGAGAAGGCTGGATTCCTCCCACTCACACATGTCAAGCGCTATTTGGAGCCATTGGCGCAGCAGCCTCCGTCACCTCACTTTCTGGGGTGCCAGCAGCAAGACGAACCCCTCGAGAGCTGGGCTTGATGACCCTGGAACCCCAGAACTTTCTGGGGAAAGGGCAGGAGTAGATCTCCCCATCTGGCCTTTGGCTGAAAAATCCGGCTGGCGAAAAGGAGCTGGCCCACATACACACATACACATCAGGGGGTCTCCTGCATCGGAATCTTTGACGGGAGGTTAAAAGGCAGGCTAGGAGGGAAGCAGCTAGTCCTCAAGGGTTGGCCTCGGCTTCCAGAGGGCAGACAGAAAGTTGGAGGTCAAAGTCGGTCTCTGGAAGCCAACGAACCGTGTTGTAAGTGCTTCATTCAAGATTCAAAGATCTTTGCCCTAGTTAACTCCAGGTTTGTCCCTCCTGAAGCTGAAGCGAGGCCAAACATCCTGCGCTCCATAAGGAAGACGCTGGGTCCTGCTCAGTGCTGGGCTTCCCATTTGGCATTCCCATTTCCCACCCTCCACGGCCCAGTCCCTGCTTACCCAGAGACCAAAACCACGTGGCCAACAAAACAAGAATTCAGCACTAGGATTTTCCCACATTTTATTCTTTTTTGGTTTTTTTTTTAAAGTTGCCAATTCTGCATCAGAAAGCAGAGCAGAAAACATGCAGAATGGTGCTGGATTCTTTTTCTTCCCAGGCCAGTGTTCAAAATCACCCTCCGCGCAGTCTCTCTTCCCTGGTCAGTTTCTCTCAACATTTCTGGACACTCTCCCTTTCTGTGTTACTCGTTTGCCTGCAGAGCAGATGCACCTGCAGAAGTAAAGATCACAGGAAGAATCAGAGCCCTCTCCCCCATCTTCCCCCTGCCCCAACTTGATCTTTTCAAAAGTAGCAGCAGGCAGAAGTTCACCAGGTGAAGCTCCGATCTGGGCTTTGGCTAGCCTACCTTTCCTTGCAATCCTTACAACCCTCGACTGACAACAATTTATTTAGTGACCGTTCGAAGTTACAACAGCACTGAAAAAAATGTGACTTAACAACCATTTTTCACACTTACGACTGCGGCAGCCTCCCCGGGGCCACGTGATTTCCATTCAGATCCATTGATGACTGGTTCCTATTTATGACGGTTGCAGCGTCTCCCCCGGGGTCACGTGATCCCCTTTTACGACCTCCCAACCAGCCAAGTCAATGGGGAAGCCAGATTCACTTAACAACCGTGTGACTCATTTAACAACTGTAGGGATTCACTTAGCAACTGTGGCCAGAAAAGTCGTAAAATGGAGCAAAAGTCACGTAACAAACTTCTCGCTTAGCAATTTTGGGCTCGGTTGCGTTCGTATATCAAAGATTACCCGTATTCCTGTTGCGGGTTTGTAGGTGGGTGTGGGTGTGCAAAAGACTCACTTCTTAGGGGTGCAAAGTTCTGCCTTGCCTGGTGCAGGTTCCCCTCCCGGCCTTTCCTGCCCCGTTTCTCCTCCCCCCACGCCAAGGAGAGGCTGGGCAAGGACAGTGGCCTCTGGGTCTCTGCCAGCTGGGCCTCTTCCGAGCATCCATCCGTGCCAAGAATTTATGTCCCGGCTCTAATAAACCGCCAAGATCCTGCGGTGTTTCTGCTGACGATTCTGACTCGTCACCAGAACCGCTCGGAAAGCAAGACTTTGCCCCCTGCCAGTCCTTTGCCCAAGGGGCCAGTCCAGCCTGTGGCAAAGGGCGAGCAGTTCATGCCAGTCTCTGAGCATTGGCAGATTTCTCTAAGTCTCTTGCAAGCTGCTCTGTATGGTTTTTTTTTTCTTTTTGTTTTTCAATGCACTGATTCCAGAGATGGCTTTGCTAGATGTGCTATTTTTTGACAAATCGGCTAGAGCAGTTAGTTCCCTGATCATTTGTGGAAATGTTTTCTGCCTTAAGAAAGATATAGAGGACTAGAAACATGACGGCAACAGCATTTGGCGAGAAAGAAGCTGGGATATAAACAGGGGTGTCAGAAAAAGGGGTTCGGTGGCTCTCAGGAGCGTTTAGGTCCCTAGGGCCATGTTTCTCAACCTTGGCCACATTAAGAGATCTGGGACTTCAACTCCCAGAATTCCCCAGCCAGCATGGTTACCCACTGGGAGGGGAATGATTTGATTTGTGGGGCCTGCAGTTTGAATCCTCCAGCCCCAGGGAGTTACGCAAACAGCATTTTATCACAGCGGATACTTGCAAATGGCTTCTGGGAAAAATAAAAGAAGGCAAGGGTCTTCCTAATCTCAGCTGGGTGGGAATCCTTGCCTTCCGTTCTCCCCGTCTCCTTTTGTGGGACCCCCGTGGCGAATTTGGCCTGGAGTTTTGAGTGGTTGTCTGAAGGTTGCCTTTTCACAAATGGGTCTTTTTCCTCCTCTTTCTCCACAGAATTCAAAAACGGTACAAGGTCTGACTGGTCTCCGAAACCTCGGGAACACTGTAAGTCTCCCTCCTTTCCTCCATTCCTTCCTTCCCTCCCTTATCCCTCCCTTCCTCCTTTCACCTTCCTTCCCTCCCTCCATTATTCCTCCCTCCCTCCCTCCCTCCCAGAGCTGCAGCTAAGCTCTCCAACCTGGGCTGGTTGGGACTGGTTGAGGAAGCTGAGTTGCCTTTGCTGGCTGTTTTACCTCATTTCCGCTTCTCGGATGACACTGTGAGGAGTTTTGTTCTCACTTGTACAGAAGGAAGGGGAGAGCCCAAAAAGAGTTGTGTAACTATTTCAGACAACAGTGTCACCCTGCCCCACCCAGATGTGACAACTCCAAGGCAAAGAAGATGTATTTCCATCCAGAGAGGGTAAAGGCAAGTAGTGGCCTGCAACACCAGGAAGCCTCCAGTCCTCTCCATTCCAACACACACACACAATTTCTCTGGTCCCTGAACCCTCCCTTGATAGCTACATCAGCACACTTTTCTGTCATTTTGAGCAAGGAAGATCTGCTGTAAATTATCCTTCTCATAGTAGGCTCAGTCAGTGGTGGGATTCAAGCATGTGAACAACCGGTTCTCTGTGTGGATGCCGCTTCCGGAAGTCCATTCTGAGCCTGGGCAATGAAAACGTAGCTACCGTTTCTGCGAAGTGGTGCAAACTGGCTGAATCCCACCACTAGGCTCAATATAGTTGGGGAGAGGAGGGGAGGGAGGAGAAAGGGAGGGGAAAGGAAGGAAAGGAAACAAAAGGAAATGAAAGGAAAAAAGAGGGAGGGAGGAAAGGAAAGGAAAAAAGAAAAAGAAAAAGAAAGCAAATTTTTCATGCCACAAATCTGACATGGCTAATCTCACTTCCCTTCGCTGTAACCTAGCCTTATGTGCCTCTTCTACCACCAGAAGCTCTTTGGGAGTGAGAGAGTCAAGATATCTTATAAAACAATAAATGAACATGGGGGAATTGAGCACTGAAGTTCACACACACACACACACTTCTAGAGCTAGCATTGGCTGTGTAGGTGGGTTCCCCTTTGGTGCCCATGGGAGGGAGGGAGGGAGGGAGTTCCTTCTTGGGCAAACATCTACTGGGTCCTCCTCCCAACCACAAGAAGAGAGAAAGGAACCAGCATCTGACTTCCTTCTTGCTACCATCCCCCCAAATAATCTGCTGATGGCTGATGGAGGCTGATGTGTCTGATGGAGGAGGAAGAGAAGGAGCAGAGCCAGTAGTAGTAGTAGTAGTAGTAGTAGTAGTGGTGGTGGTAGTAGTAGTAGTAGTAGTAGTAGTGATTGTTGCTACTCCACCTGCTCCCCAAAGATGGGATCTGGCTTGAAGGATGGAGGAAGACCTTGCAGGGAAGATCTGAGGGCTCCATAAAGTCATTTAGAGCCCCATCTTAAAAGCTTCACTTTAGGAAGCCAGCAAACGAAGCCCATCACCAGCCAGTGGTGGGCATCTCTGCACAGGAGTGACAAACTGTGTGTGTGACTTGTGTGCACAAGTGCATCGTAGCATGAGTCAGTCACAGATGCAATGGAACACTGTGGGTGAGCAGGAAAAAAATAAACCCAAAAAACCCTTCTACTTCTCCTTGGGTGTTTTAATTATTTTCTCACCATAGTAACGGCTCGGTGCCATTTTATATTTTAAAGTTTCTTTAAACTAAAACCTGATCTTCCGAAGAAATCGGAAGGGTGCCTAGATTTTTTTTTTTTTAACAGGGTCCATCCTGGCACAGAGTTTAATGAAGGTCATAGTCAGCGACACCTTTTAGTTTGCCAGGGGCATAAAAAATACACCTTGCATAGCAGATAAACTTTCCAAATCTGCTGCTCTCCAGAGGGTTGGCGCTGCCCGTTCCACACTGCCCGGCTGGTGTGTCTAATTCTTTTTCTGAAAACAGTTCCTGGAGGCATGCTCATCAAAGGGGTCCAAAATTCTAGCGAGGAGGAGGCACCCGGGCGGATGTCACCTGGAGGAAGGACAGGGGGTGGAATGGACGATGGCCTGGCGACCTTCATTTGGGTCTCTCTTTCCTGCCCCTTGTAGTGTTTTATGAACTCCATCCTGCAGTGCCTGAGTAACACCAAAGAGCTGCGAGATTACTGCCTGCAGAGCCAATATGTCCGTGATCTCAACAACAACAGCCGCATGCAGACGTCTCTCATGACAGGTAAAGGCGGCGAGGTTTTGCACGGGCACAACTGCACAATGGCGAACAGTGCAGGCAGATATCGGTCTTCCCTCTCCTGAAGACACTTCATGGTAGGGGGCTAGAAAGGAGGGGGAGAAAGCTGAACCAGATGACTTTCAAAATTTCAAATCAAAGAATATTTATAGCTCAGGGTTGAAATGAAGGGTCCTTGCTGCTTTCCTCTGAGCCTGGTTGTTTTCTTGCAGACATTTCATTGTCCAACTAGGTAACATCATCAGTGCTAGTCCTGGTTATGTTACCTAGTTTGGGCCATGAAACGTCTGCAAGAAAACAACCAGGTCAGGGAGCACCAAGGACTCCTCAATCCCTTGAATTCTTCTCTCCTCTTTTTTTCTCACTTCCCTGCTCTTTTGGGCAGTTGTTAACAACATGGATGCTGGCCACGAGGGCCCCACAGGTCTCCTTTAATGTTGATCACAGCTAGGAAGTAAGCTAGACCTCGTGGCTCTCCACAGAAACCCACCTTGGTCTAGAAAGGATGGAACAAGATCTGGTTCTTCATGGCCAAGTTGGGTTCTTCTGTGCTTGTGGGTTCACAACCACCTTGCTTCCCCCCCCTCTTTCCAGAATTTGCCAAGCTCATCCAGATGTTGTGGACCTCGTCTCCCAATGAATCCGTGAGCCCTTCCGAATTCAAGATGCAGATTCAACGATACGCTCCCCGCTTTGTGGGATACAAGTAAGAGTGCGATCTAGTACCTTCTCTTCTGTTTTCCATGAGTGGCCATTCCTCCCTTGCTTCTTCTTCAGTCTCAGTAGTAGTGCTTTCAGCATTTGCTAGCTCTGGATTCCTTCATAGCAAGCCAGTGCTCTGTAGATCTTTGGGACTACAACTCCCATTCCTTGGCATTCAGCATGCTGGTAGGGAATAAAGGATGCTTCTAGCAGACCGAAAGATAGCCAACACTGCTTCACAGTGTCCCATCTTTCCAAATCTGATGAAGAGAGAGAGAGTTAGTTTGACCAGTTTCCTTTTTCCTTTCCTTTCCCTTTCCCTTTCCCTTTCCCTTTCCCTTTCCCTTTCCCTTCCCTTTCCCTTCCCCTTCCCTTTCCTTCCCTTCCCTTCCGTTCTGTTTCCTTCCTCAGTAATCTATCCTAACCATCCAGAATCACTTTGAATAGTGAGATGGGTGGCTTATATATTTGAGAAACAAATAAAAATAAACACACTCCCTTGAATATCTCCAGAAGGACTCTTATAAGATAGGAGGGGGAGGGAGAGAGTCGCTTTATTCTTCCTCAAGGCTTCTTCTCCCAGGCTCCCTTGGTGGGTCCTGACTCCACGGGCTTAGATTGACACCTGTCCTTCCTCTCTCGCAGCCAGCAGGACGCCCAGGAATTCCTGCGCTTCCTTCTCGATGGGCTCCACAGTGAAGTGAACCGGGTTCTGGTCCGTCCAAAAGGCCACAGTGACAACCTGGACCATCTACCGTGAGTCCCAGCAGAAGCAAAGCACCGGGATAAGCTTTGTGTGTGGGGGGGGGGCTGGAGACAACTGGGCGCTGATGCCCCTGACATAAAACAACGGCGGCGTTTCTGTTTCTTCTTTCGTTGTTTCCCCTCCGTCTAATGGCACAAATCATTCCTCCTGCAGAAAATTAGTTAAAAAAGGAAGAAAGCAAAGTATGAATAAGGATCTGTGGAAAATTTTAATTTTAATTTAATTTAATTCTGAACCCCACGACCCGCTAGCTGAAAAAGAGCAGGGACCTTGCATAGCGAAGGGGGAGGATTACAAAGCCCATGGTCTTTGAGGCCGCCTCCCTCCATCCCGGGGGCTTCTGGGAGAATCATCCATGCTGATCTCAGCTGAGAAAACCTCTTCACCTTCTCTCTTGCGTGTCTCTGGCAGGGACGACGAGAAGGGGAGGCAGATGTGGATGAGATACCTAGCAAGAGAAGACAGCCGGATTGGGGGTGAGTATCTGGTGGAGCAGTCCCCCCCCCAAAAAAGGAGTTTGGGGGCTGCCGGATCCGAGGCAAAAGGTCCACCTCAACCATGGCGACTTTCAGAGGGGTGGACTTCAGTTCCCAGAATTCCCTAGTCGGCATGCTTTAAAGAGGGGTGGACTTCCCCTTCTAGAATCCCACAGCCAGAATTCTTAAATCCTTGACATCTTCAAGTTGCCAAGGTTAAGAAAAACCGAATTAAGATGTACCATGGTTTGGCTAACTTTCTGGACCGAGATACCCATTTGGACTTTGGATAGCATGTCTGGAGGAGTGTCTCAGAAAGGGGTCTGTTATAGGAGAGGGGAGGGTCAAACCCCATTTCCAACTAGAGGATCTCCCTACCAGCCCCTCTGCCTTTTTCTTTCCTTCACCCACTCCTGGGAATTCTCTGTCAATTGAGTTGCTGGTCACACAGGAATAAGAAGGACTAGCAGCATCAGGTTTTTTTACTGACAAAACGCACTGGGAGTGATCTGTGTTACTCAGTCCTAGCTAATTTAAGGCCAGCATGTGCTGCCTGGGGAATTCTGGGAGTTGAAGTCCACATGTCTTAAAGTAGCCATGGTTGAGAAACATTGGCTTAGATTGACATGGCCATCAACCGTGTCCTTCGCTGCTTGTGGATTTCAAAGATGGTTAAATCTTCAAAAACACCCTAATGAGCCTAATCAGCATAACTACCTCTTTAAAAACTGGTTTAAATAATAGTTCCTTTTTGTTCAAGCTTGCCACTTTCTTTCAGTTTCATTTCCTTTTAAAATTTGTATACCAGGTCGGGTTTGATCTTGGTGTTCTCGGATCAAAGCCAGGAAAAGCAACTGTTCATTGAATTTGTTCATTGAACTGTTGATATTTATAGAACTCTGACTAAATATTGTTAACAGAACTTATCCAATGTCATTTTGTAAAAACGTCCTTAGATATTTCAAAGCAACATTTCAATTGCAACGAAGTGTGGGTATTATTATTTTTTAGTAGTTAACCTGGCTATCAAATCCACTCAAATTACCTTTTTCTCTTTTTACTGTATTAATCTTCCTAATGCTGGAAAACCCCCCCCCCCATTTGACAAACTAAACGCATGCTAACTTTTTAGAAAAACGTTTTGACCTTTCAAACGGCCAAACCTTGTTCATTCAGTTCTAGGTCACCTGGTGATTCAAGGCCACAGAAGAAGCTGTGTTAAATTTGTGGCTGCAATTAACATGTTTGCTTCCCAGCAACTAAACTGGCAACCCATCAGGTTGGGAATCAGCAGCCACAAAGTTCAAAGAGCATTTCCCAATCTCTGAAATTCCTCAGCTGATTTTGGAAGAACGTAAAACTGATCTCTACCACGCTTAGATCTAGGCATGGGAAGAGAAGCCTCAAAAGGCCTTGAGGAATCTGGAGTTGAGATCCAAAATCCCAGTCAAGACTTTGAAGCTTCTTTCTAAAACTTACATTAAAACACTGACTTTTGCTGCCACTGTTGCACATCACACCTGTCCACGTAACTAGACCATGGGTAACTCCTACGCAGAGAAGCATCAGTGAACAACATTGTCCTCAGCTTGCACAACAAATGAGGTCAAAAGCAAGTTGCCTGGTTTGTGACTAAGGGTATTGAGATGACACAGCCATGAGATCAGATCCTCTGTTCTCGTTCTTGGATGACGTGAAGCATCTCTTCAAGCGTTCAGGCAGGAGAAGGTCCGTCTTTTCCCTCCGTACCATCTGCTTGGTCACCCATCTTTATATTCCCCGTCTTCTCTTTCTTTAGATCTCTTTGTTGGGCAGCTGAAGAGTTCCTTGACCTGCAGTTCTTGTGGCTATTGCTCCACCGCCTTTGATCCCTTCTGGGACCTGTCCCTGCCCATTGCCAAGGTAACCCTCCATGCCCTGGGGCTCCTATTTGACCCCCAGATCTGTCTCTTCTTGCATTGGGAACCTAACCTCTTGGACCTTGGTTTCTCTCTCTCTTTCTCTCTCTCTCTCTCTCTTTCTCCTCCTTCGGCAGAAAAGCTACGGCGAGGTGAATTTGATTGACTGCATGCGACTCTTCACCAAGGAAGACGTTCTGGATGGAGACGAGAAACCCGTAAGTCCAGATGGGGAGGGGAGTGCAAAAAACTCATCAGTCAGGTTTCTGCACCCAGTTCACGTCTCCTATTCCAAATATTTCTGAGCCCTCGATTTCAAAATCAGCCACCGGGTGGATTTTTAAAAACTTTCTGATTTGGAGTTTTGCACAAGATGGTGATGATGATTTTAAGAATCATAAAGTTGGAAGGAACCTGGGAGGTCTTCCAGTCCGACTTTGGAAGTTATTTCTTTGGTTTTGGAAAAGCTTGTTGCAAAAGCTGGATCTACGTTTCAAGATTAATGGGTTGGGAAACATCAGACATGCCTACTCTTCTTCTTAACTGTTGCTTTGTGTGGTGGCTGTGACAGCCTCTGGCTCATGTGAAGCTTAACAGAACATAACAGAATAACAGACTTGGAAGGGACCTTGGAGGTCTTCTAGTCCAACCCCCTGCTCAGGCAGGAAACCCTGTACCATTTCAGACAAATGGCTGTCCAGTCTCTTCTTAAAAACTTCCAGTGTTGGAGCATTCCCAACTTCTGGAGGCAGGTTGTTCCACTGGTTAATTGTTCTGACTGTCAGGAAGTTTCTCCTTAGTTCTAGGTTGCTTCTCTCCTTGATTAGTTCCATCCGTTGCTTCTTGTCCTGCCTCCAGGCGCTTTGGAGAATAGCTTGACCGCCTCTTCTTTATAGCAGCTCCTCCAATATTGGAAGACTGAGAAAATGTCACCCCTAGTTGATAATCTTAAATTTAGGATTTTTGACCTGTGGAGGAGCTGAGTCCATAATGGGAGGGCTGCCTTGAAGGTTTCCATCAACCTGCCCACGTCAGTTTTCCTCTAAAAATAAGGGGTTTTCTTGGTGAAATCAAATTCGGCCCCGCTGGTCTTCCACTGGCTGCCCTTGTGCTTAACCTGGCCCTTTCAGCTGATCTAGCCAATCCTTGCTACTCTTTCCCCCCAGCTGGGGCCACAGGTCCAATGTCTCTCTCACACACACATCTCCAGGGGTCCTCCCCTAAACCCTGGTTGTTGTTTGTCCCTGCAGACGTGCGGCCACTGCAAAGCGAGGACGAAATGCATGAAGAAATTCAGCATTCAGCGCTTCCCCAAGATCCTGGTTTTACGTATCCTTTCTTTTTGCCAGAGGGTGTGGCCCGACCGACTTATTTATTTATGAAATGGATTTGCCGTCCATCTCGTATCCAACCACTATGGGAGGCTACATGGCGAGGAGACCTCACCTGCAGATGAGCGGTGACGTGACGGGTTTCTGTTAGCATCCGACACTTTTACTGGACCCAGAATCCAGCCGGTGGAGGACTTAGCTTGAACAGTCTATTATTTCAAGATTCTAGTCCTCTTGGGTTTGAGAATGCTCAGGGTTTTTTTTTTCAGTGCAGTAGAATATAAAAGAAAAGTACAGCCTCAACCTTTTGCTTTCCATTTCTTGTAGTTAAGGCACCAGGCTAGAAAGCGGGAGATCATGAGTTCAAGTCCTGACTTAGCCATGAAAGCCGGCTGGATGACCTTGGGCCAGTCCTTCTCTCTCTCAGCCCAACCCACCTCACAGGGTGGTTGTCGGGAAAATAGGAGGAGGAGGACGTTGTGTTGGATATGTTTGCTGCCTTGAATTATTTGTTAAAAATAACAAAATATAAAAGAAATAAATGAATAAAGATCCTTCCATTGTGGGAACCATTTGCCCCCACCCCCTTTTTCCTTAATTCCTCGCCCAGACCTGAAACGTTTCTCCGAAGCCAGGATGCGATCCAGCAAACTCACCACTTTTGTCAATTTCCCACTGAAGGATCTGGATCTACGGGAATTTGCCTCCCAGAGTTGCAGTGAGTATCTCCTGCAGCTTTTGGAAGAACCAGCCGGGGTGGGGGGGGTCATCTAGGCCAGCAGCCCCCAACCTTTTGGGCACCAGGGACCACTTTCATGGAGGGGAGTTTTTCCATGGACCTGGGAGGGATGTGGTGTCAAGCCCTGCCTCACCCCACATGTGTGTTTATGGGGCTTTGCTCGCTTGCACAGACCAGTTCCTGGCAGGCTGTGGACCAATCTAGGCCAAGCAGGGTGAGTAACTAAGGATAGACCTCTGAACTTTCTTCCCCACAAGTCCAGTTAAACAAGTGCACACAAACACAGCCTGGTTGTTTGATTCCACCCTCTGCCTGGAATTTTAAAGGAAACCCGAAGTGAGATTCACTTCTTGGACCTGTTCAGAAGGTCTTCATTTTGGAAAACGTTTGAAATGAGACCCCCCGCAGGAGTGGATCCAGTCTGGGAGATCCATTTCGTTATTTGTTTATATTACACATTTCTCAACAGGCCAATTCCCTCCAAGAGGGACTCTTGCACCATGAAACAACACGTGGACGATACGTGCGCCACCATTTAAATCTAGTTTTCAGAATGGTTGAAAAAAAACTGGGGTTGTCCTTTTCTCTCAGGGCCTCCGCCCACCGCCCACATTTTAGGAAAAAACAAAGAAGTTGAGCGACCGGTTTTGAGGAAGGCTTACAAAATTTGTGAGGGAGCAGCAATGTTTCACCTTGGTACCCTCTCCAGAACCACCGTTGTGAGATGGGCGGCTACGTTAATAATATAAAATAATAATGAGATAAAAATAAAGATTAAAAACTTCTCCCTCCGAAAGTCCTATTGGGAGCCAAGATTGTGATGAAGGGATTTTTTTTTAAATTTCATCTTTTTGCAAAAATCAGACTTTCCATGAACATTAAACCAGGGCAAATCCTGCTAGCGATATTTGGGGAGTGCAATTGCAGGCTTCCGATCCAGGCCATGTCAGGCTTTTGCACACCCAGCGGTGAACGAAAGCCTCACACGACGGCAATTTGGCTTCTTCCGTTTTCAGATCACGCAATCTACAACCTCTATGCCATCTCCAACCACAGCGGGACCACGATGGGTGGCCACTACACGGCCTACTGCAAGAGTCCCGTCTCCGGAGAATGGCACGCCTTCAACGACTCACGGTAAGCGGGCACCTGGCCTTTCCGTTCACGATCCCAACTCTTTCCCCAAGCAGGAGAGGTCAACCATCTTGCTCAGCCACAAAAATGTTGAGCTCAATTCTGGCTGTAAGTTGAGGACTGCATGTGGTTCTGTGTTCGCGTGTCATCATTCAGCCCAGAAAACAAATTCTCCCTTTCAAAAGGCAGAGTTTTAGTCCTCAAACTCTCTTACTAATCCAGGTTTCCTTTCCTTTCCTTCCATTTCCTTTCCTTTCTTTCCATTTCCTTTCCTTCCATTTCCTTTCCTTTCTTTCCATTTCCTTTTCTTCCCTTTCTTTTCCTTCCATTTCCTTTCCTGTACCTTCCATTTCCTTTCCTTTCCTTCCATTTCCTTTTCTTCCATTTCCTTTCCTTTCCTTCCATTTCCTTTCCTTTCCTTCCATTTCCTTTCCTTTCCTTTCTTTCCATTTCCTTTGCTTCCATTTCCTTTCCTTTCCTTCCATTTCCTTTCCTTTCCTTCCATTTCCTTTCCTTTCCTTTCTTTCCATTTCCTTTGCTTCCATTTCCTTTCCTTTCCTTCCATTTCCTTTCCTTTACCTTCCATTTCCTTTCCTTTACCTTCCATTTCCTTTCCTTTCCTTCCATTTCCTTTTCTTCCCTTTCTTTTCCTTCCATTTCCTTTCCTTTACCTTCCATTTCCTTTCCTTTATCTCCCATTTCTTTTCCTTTCCTTTCCTTCCATTTCCTTTCCTTTCCCTTCCATTTCCTTTCCTTCCATTTCATTTCTCTTTTCTTTTCTTTTCTTAACTAATCAGTATAACGTTCAGGTAGTCCTCAGTTTACGACTGGTCGCTTAGCGACCATTTGGAATTACAGTGAGCCCAGAATGGGTTTACAGCCCATAAAGTACTTGTGGCCATCGTAAAATGTGCCCCACACATGCACACTCTGTCTCATGACACCTGCGCCCATCTTTGCAACCAGTCGCAGCATCCTGCAGTCACCTGACCACGATTTGAGACTATTTTGCCGATTTCCAGCAAAACAAAACCCACCCATTCAGAAGAATGGCTTCATACTTACAACCGAAGCGTTCCCTTATCAATCACAGTAATTCATTTAAGGTCCACCGGAAAAATTGTCCTTGAATCAGCTCCAGTCACATGGATGCCTTGACTTAGGACCCCAGTGACATATGAGCAGAAATCTGCTCCTAATTGTAGTCATAAGTCAAGGGTTATCTGTACTCCCCATCTTTACCCCTTAGGGCTGGAGGGAGTGTGGGTCAGAACCAGCCAGAAATTAAAGTAGGTGTCTTTCCCTGCCAGTTTTCCTTACGTCTGTTCTTCATTTACACCCCACCCCGTCCCAGACGGGTCTACCCCCCTCTTAACGCCGGTTTCGCTTTCTGTTCCTCCCGCAGCGTCACGCCGATATCCCTGGGCCATCTCCGCAGCAGCGACGCCTATCTCCTCTTCTACGAGCTGGCCAGCCCGTCTTCCCGAATGTAGCTCCCAGGTCACGCTCCCCACCACCACCACCACCACCACCACGCAGGTCCCTCTGGAAAGGAATCCTCGTAATATCCCAGAGGAAGGGCGCAAGCCAAGCACCAGCTCGGGAGAGGGTGGGGAACGTGGAGACCCAGGACAACGGTGATCGGAGGGATTTTTTTTTCTAAGCTGGGTTTCCCCCCCCTTTTTTCCTAAAAAACAAGCAAAAGCAAAAAAAGAGAGAGAGAGAGAGAGAGAGAAAGTGAGGGAGGGAGAAAATGCTAATAAAGCGTTAACTAAAGTTGCCGGCCTTTAAGGGGACGCCTTTCTCCCACATACGGGACTAAAGGTGGAGAAAACCAGCGAGAAAACACCGTCCTTGGTGGGCAGGTTCCACGTCGCTCCAAAAATGTTCTCAGGGGTGGTTTCCTATATTTCCCTTCCCTCCCTTTTCCTTCTCCCTTTCTCTCCTCGTCTGCGCACACTCCTCCTATTTCACAATTTGGTGTTCCCTAAGCCACAAACAGCTGCTGCTCTTTTGAGGGGGGGGCAGGAACCTGTCTCTCCCCCTGTGTTCCCTTGGGGGTGTTGGAGCTGAGCCACGGAGGTGTTTTCTCCCTGTCCGATGCCAGTCGGGCGCCACTTCATCCAGGAAGTTGCAGAACTAGATGAGGTTTACTGAAATCCAATTTTGCATCTTAGATCCAGGCAAGGTGCGTCGGTTCCTGGACAGTTTTTGCACAACTCTTGCACGACCCTCCGTGGGAGTTGCAAGGGATTTCTCTGCAGGAACCGTGGGCTTCAAGTCCTATCTCTTCACGTCAGGTGGGGGCTGCTGTTGGTGTCTTTTTTTTCTTTTTTTTACAAACTGGAAGCATTTGTGGATGGATTTTATGGACTTTATTCACAAAAGCAGAGACTCGCTGGGTCAAGTTCTACCCGTTTCCTTGTCACGACCGTGCCTTAATGCCTCCAGACGAAAGACACGATGCATTTTCAGCGGGGATCCAAATGCCCTTCAAAAAAGGGACACGAGGGCACAACCAGCAGAAATTTGACCCCTTCCCTCGGCTTTCTTCTCCTGCTGTCCCAACCCCGGCTTTACCTCACTGCACCATTCACACATGTAGATATTTCTCTCCTTCGTCCTGGGACGGAGGCCATTCAGGAACGCTTTGGACCGTTTGCATTGCCTTTCCGGAATGAGGATTGCTTAGGTTCGGTTTTCGTTTTGGTTCTCATGATGTGCACGCCGGGGAGTCGCCCAAACGCACCTCGTTGGAGGTTTTTTTGAGCCAGTTTGGGAGCGATGGCCTTGGAGGGCCAGCTAACCAGCATCAGCAAACTCCTTCATCCTCTTATTTATTCTCCCATCCCGCACGGTCAACCTTTCAGCCCACATTTGAAGCAGGCACTACTTGAAGCGCTGGGAGTTAAGAGGCACCTTTATGGTTTTGCAACCAGACAACATTCATTGGGTAGAAATCCCCCTCCCCGGTTTTATTTCCCTCCCCTTTTTATCCCCTGCCCCTCACAAAGCTCTGAAAAAGCACCAAGCCGACTTTAAATGACAGCCGCCCCAGTTTTGAATTAAGCAGAGCATTGAGGTCAGTTTTAGTGAGCATCTTGGTTTGCAGCCCAAGGGATGCCACTCGACCCCTTTCTACCAATCTCACGGCCTTTCCCACCCCAAAAAATGCCCCCCTTGCATATTTCACTCCATTTCAAGCGGGCAGATGCTCAGGACCCCGAGGGGAAGGCAGAAGGGGTAACCCAGATGTCCAGGGTCCTGCTAGCACAGCCTTTCTCAGTGTTACTATTTTGCTTGGTTTGGGACGGGGTAGTTTTGTTTTGGTTTTTTTTTGTTTGTGTTTGCTTTTTTGGTTTATCAGTTTGGACTGAACAGCTTGTTTACTGTGTAAGCAAGGCTGGGGGAGGGACTGTGGTCGCTCAGGAAGGAGGCTTGTACAGAAATAAAATTGTAACTTGATGAACACCCACTGCGTTTGTGCACAAGTGTCTGTAAATGGTGGGCGAGAAATCTTTCTGATGGGAAGGGTGGGCTGTGCGGTAAGAAGCCCCCCAGCCGCTGATGAGCTGTGGGGTTTTGACTCCTGCTGGATTTGCCACAATCACTGGGGTAGGCATCTGGATGGTGGACCCAATGCATTTTCTCGGAAGGAGGAGGGCTCGGCTGGCGGACCTCAGGATTCCTTCGGGGGTTGGACACAACATATGTAGGCTGTACTTCTGCAGGAAAAGCTGAAGGACGTTGCTGTCTATTCACAGGCATGAGGTGTTGCAGGACAGGGGGGCCCACTTTGCTCAAATATGAATTGAATTGAATACTTTATTTGGCCATGTGTGATTAGACACACAAGGAAATTAACCTAGGAGAGAAGCAACCTAGAACTAAGGAGAAATTTCCTGAAAATTAGAACAATTAATTAGTGGTACAACCTGCCTCCAGAAGTTGTGGGTGCTCCATCACTGGAAGTTTTCAAGAAGAGACTGGACAGCCATTTGTCTGAAATGGTATAAGGTTTCCTGCCTGAGCAGGAGGTTGGACTAGATGATCTCCAAGGTCCCTTCCAACTTTTTATTTATTATTATTATTATTATTATTATTATTATTATTATTATTATTATTATTATTATTATTATTATTATTATTATAGACTGGACAGCCATTTGTCTGAAATGGTATAGGGTTTCCTGCCTGAGCAGGGGGTTGGACTAGATGACCTCCAAGGTCCCTTCCAACTTTATTATTATTATCATCATCATCATCATCATCTCCGGCGCAGAAGCTCTCCGTGTACATGCAAAACAGCAGAGTAATAATGTAATCCTTATAATGAAACCAATAAGAGAAGGTGGTAGAACAAAAGAGAAGGATAACAGTAATACAGCCATACTACATGAGTAAATAACCTTAGACGTAAGACCGTACTGTGGGAATTAGGTGTTCAGCAGAGTGATGGCACAAGGGAAGAAAATGGTCTAGTTGTTTGGGCACGCAGTGTGCCCTGTAGCGCCCTCCCATGGCAGAAGAGAGGAGCCAGGAGCTTTTGATGCTCTGGGACGTGGGAGGGGACGGGTGTGGGCTCCAAAATGCATCTTCCATTTTTGCACAGTGGGGAAAAAGTGTGATCGCATTGAGGTAGTCTTTGACATGCAATTATTCCTTGAGTGAACATTCAAAGCACTGAAAAAGATAACTTGTGGCCTTTCCTCACACTTACGACCTTGGCAAGCATCCTCACAGTCACGTGATCAAAATTCGGAAGCCTGGCAACTGGTTCATGACGCAGGATGGTTGCAGCCTCCCAGGGTCACGTGATCCCCTTTTGCGACCTCCTGACAAGCAAAGCGAACAGGGAAGCCAAAAATCACTTAACAACCGTGTGACTAATTTAGCATTTGCAGCGATCCACTTAACAGCCGTGGCAACAAAGGTCGTAAAATGGGGCAAAGTTCACTTAACTCTCTCGCTTAGCAATGGAAAGTACGGGCTCAGGTGTGATCATAAGTCGGGGCCCATCTGTGAGATTGTTTGTTGCTGTGTGGTGGTGTACGATCCCCGGAGAAAGTGACTTTATACCTTTCTTAAGGGTTGGGCTAAAGCCAAAGTGAGGCTCGATCGCCTTCGTCACCTGCAGCTTGGCTCGCTGATACGAGCTAGGCGTTCTTCTCTTTCCTGGAACTCACCTGATCCTTCCCAGCGGGACACCCTGGCTGAGTTAATTGCCTCTCCGGCTTACAAAAGGCGGACTAACCTCCGTAGCAAGATTAGGGAGGCAAAGGCAGCCAAGGGTGCGGATTAATCATTGAAAAACAAACTTGGGTCCCTGTAAGGAGCCGGCGTTCTTTCCCAAGCAATTGAGCAGGCAAACAATGACCTCTTTGTCCCCGGCCTTCAGGAACAGACCAGAAAGGTTTTGCAATCACTCTACGGGCCGCTTGGAATGTGCGTCTCTTAGCAACATGCCCGGTCCTGTGGAAAGGACGGCACTGCCAATGCCAGTCTGACGCAACGGTAAGGAAGAGAGCTTTGGCACCCAGGAAGGACGGGGAGTCCTCGACTGGAATTTCCATTGCTGAGCAAGGTGGCCATTCAGGGAGATGCACCCAATTTTACGACCGTTTTCGCCAGGGTTGTTAAGCGAATCACTGCAGGCATTGTGGATCACAGGGTCGTTTCAGTGAATCTGGCTTCTCCCGTTGGTCTTTTTTTTTTTTCCCCTTGTTGGAAGCTGGCTGGGAAGATCCCAAGTGGCGACCCCAGGATGCTGTAATGGTCAGAAATATATGCTGGTTGTCCAGTGCCTGAATTGTGATCACGTGACTGTGGGGATACAGGTAGTCCTCGACTTAACAACGGTTCATTTAGTGACCGTTCAAAGTTGTAACCGCTCTGAAAAAAAGTGACACGACCATTTTTCACACTTACAACCGTTGCATGATTAATAATTATAACTAAGATCTATGATATATGACCTATCATTTTGTTGTTTGTATGTACACTGAGAGCTTCTGCACCAGAGAAAAATTCCTTGTGTGTCCAATCACACTTGGCTAACAAAGAATATTTTATTCTGTTCTGTTCTTGTTCTTGTTCTGTTATTCTGTCCTAATCTGTCCTAGTCTGTCCTGTTCTATTCCATTCCATTCCATTCCATTTTTCTACTCTACTCTACTCTACTCTACTCTACTCTACTCTACTCTACTCTACTCTACTCTCTATTCTATTCTATTCTACTCTACTCTACTCTACTCTACTCTATTCATCCTATCCTATTCTTTCATTTTGAAGGACTTGGCCACCCTTTGTTTTTTGTAGGATCCTTTGTGATACTTGCACTATATTTAGCAAAATATAATGCAAAAGTGCAACTATTTTTCATCACCACTTCTGTAGCATCCCACCCAAAATTGGGAAATATATATAAATATATGCCCCTTTGGGGAGACATTTGCTTGTTCAGATGCCCAGGTCCAGCCGGGCAGTGCTGTATCTTTAAGAGCACCGTAGCCCATGCCAGGGCCTCTGACCTGGCGGAGTCCTCAGCTGAGTTGGATTAAGGCACTGGGGCGCCTGGTGGCTTTCATGCTTGCGCATTCTTTCTTTTCCTAGCAGTTTAACAAGTCCCTTTTCCCAAGGCTCTGTTGGCCAGGAATGGGCTGTGGTCTTGAAAGCAAGATCTAGGGCCGGTTGGTTGAATCAACCCATCACCCTCTCCGGGAAGGAGAAAAAAATCCATCAATTTGCAGCCCCATCTCGCCCTTTGGACATCTTTTACCAAGGAGAAGAATTTTTGGTCCATGCGGTGAAGAGCAAAGGTTTCCTGGAAGCTCTGCCACTGAAGAAAGCCAGATGCCACAGGAGGGGGGGACATGTGGCAGCCCCAGACAGGCAGGGATCCTGTCCATGTATTCCCCAACCTCCTTCTTGGCAATGAAGGACTTCACCAAGGCCATCTGTCACCCGGAGGCACAGAATCAAAACCAGGTATGCACAGACCAGCTGCTTTGATGATGCTTTGAGCTCCACATCACCAACCAACGGGGATCAGGGATGTCCACTGTCCATCCTCTGTGTGTTGCATGATTGTGGCCATCATAATGACCTTTTTTTGTAACATCCTATGGAACCCCCATTAGGGAAAACACCCAAAGATTTTGCCTAACCTCTTCCCTAAGGGGAAATTTGAAAAGCCATGCTGAAATCTCCATAAATATAGCTCTCCCCCCCCCCCCAGTTTCAGTCTTCTGGTGTGTTCACTTCCTGGATCTCTGGAAATTATGTTTTGTTAGAGTGCACATCCCTGGGGAGGAAGGGACCTTGTGGCGAGCAGCACATCATGAGAAGCCAACTTCCTTTGGAGAGGGTTACTTAGGATGATAGAAATGTTGACCTTGCAGATTTTTAACCAGAGATTACATTTCCATTTCTGTTCCTAGCTGGAAAACTAACGTGATGGCAATAAGAAGGTTAAGAGAGGGCAGATAAACATTTTAACAGCACAATAAGCAAGTGTTGCCTTTGTTCAGTGCAAAAATTGGCCTCACTTGTGTTTGGAGCAGTTGGCACAAAAAGGGGAGCCTACAATTTTGGAGAAGAGGCAAGATCCTGCAGTGGATGCCACCTGGGGCACCCTTGAGGTTCAGCCTAGTAGCATGGCTGAGATGGGACAGTGATCAAAGTAATTCCAACTTCAGGTCCAGACTGTGTCTTTGGGGCTTTTGGTCTGATGTCATAATTGTGATATGGACAACAAACCAGTTTGGCCTGGTGGTCAAGGCACCAGGCTAGAAACTGCAGATGGGTGACTTTGGGCCAGTCACCAGGAGACGCTGAGTTCTAGTCCCACCTTAGTCCCATTTTAGGCATGAAAGCCAGCTGGGGTACTTCGAGCCAGTCACTCTCTCTCAGCCAAACTCATCTTATAGGACTGCTGTTGTAGGGATAATAGGAAGAAGAAGGTGTGTTGAATATGTTTGCCACCATGAATTATTTGTAAAATATTGTGGGAAATAAATAAATGGATAGACAGACAGACAAACAGTAATCCTACAAGCCCACCTTGCAAGGTGATGCCACAAGCATTATTGCTACACCGGAAGGTGTCCAGCCCAGCCATCGGCTGCTTGCAACAGATCCTGACCCCTTAAGGGCTGAGTTTACTGGAGAAAAGAGAGTTTGCTTGCTCCCTTGATGATTTCTGTGGAAAACCAGTGATCCCATTGACCAAGAATGTAAGAGAGGATCCAGCACGTTATCTCTCTCTCTCTCTCTCTGGGAAGCCAGGTTATCGCGGCCTGAGACATATCAATCTGCCCAGCTTGGAGAAGAGACAGAATTGCATTTGATCAGCTCAACCCCTGCTTTTTTTTCTGGAGCAAAACAGATTTTCTGGCTTGGCAATCAGAGATTCCAAACGTTTCACCGTTCCAAGTCAGAACATGGTTAGGGCTGTGTACAGTATTTTCGTTCCGGCTTCTTCCGCTGCTTGGTGGGTTTAATTTTGTGGGCTGCTCAGTCCCAAAGCGTGCTTTATTATTTGGAACTGTTAGAGAGAGACTCCTCTGTCTGCTCCAAAATGCCAAAACTGGCTTGCAAGGAAAAAAAACCAAAGAGTTACTTAAAAGGGCGAGGAGACTACAGGAGACCCAATGGATTGAAAATGCCCCCTTTTTATGCCCCAGGAGACTGTCATGTTGTCTTTGCCACCGAACTTGCTGATGGAGTTCTCCAATCCTGTGTTTGAGGAGGACGGCGAGGCGCCGGCCCAGAACCAGCTGGAGGAGGAGAAGAGCAGTGATGCCAAACTCACCGCCAATGGATTTGGTATCGATAGGTCCATGTTTTGGAGGGGCACTGAGACAGGACAGCAGGACAAGCAAGACAGGGAGAGCCGGTTTGGGGTTAAAGTGAAGAGGCTGGACTAGAAACCGAGAGGTTATGAGTTCAAGTCTTCTTTAGCCCAAACCACCACAGCAGGGAGTTGCCGTTAGGAAAAGAGAGCATTCTGTATCTTGCCTTGAGTTGTACTGATGCAAAGATGGGATATTCATCTCTTAAGGGTAATAGTTACAGATGGTTTGGTGGTGCAGTCCCATCACTCCAGAGTCGTTGGCTCACATTTCTATTGCAGTGGTTTCCCAAAGCTTGATAGATTCCAACTCCAATCTCTCCAAGCCAGCAGGATTTAGAGCTACGCTGCCTAGGGGGATTGTCGGAATTGGTCCGAGTGAGTGAGAAACATGGGGGCTGAAGTCCACCAGGCAGGCAGGCAGGCAGGCAGGCAGGCAGGCAGGCAGGCAGGCAGGCAGGCAGGCAGGCAGGCAGGCAGGCAGGCAGGCAGGCAGGCAGGCAGGTAGGCAGGTGAAAGAAATAGGATGGAAGGAAGGGAGGGAGGGAGGGAGGGAGGGAGGGGGAGGGAGGGAGGGGAAGGAAAG
>NW_015386530.1:747864-754153 GCF_001527695.2 Protobothrops mucrosquamatus
GTCCTTCTTGGGGCTATCACAAGAGGTCATCGGAGGAGCCGGGGAGGGAGGGAGTGGGAGGTCGATCTGCCAGTGGGTAGAGGTACCATGATGGCCAGCCTGCTTCTCCCCCTGCAGCTCAGCAAGTGCGAGAGGCAGCCAGCAAGAAATTCCAGCCAGACTGCAAATTTTCCTGGCTCTGTGTGACCGTCCTAAGCCTTCTGCTGCTCCTCCTCCTGGCCTTGCTTGTAGGCATCCTAGTCACCTACCGTAAGTTCGGGAATGAGGGGTGGGGTTTTGGAGGGGCATTCCTGCAATTTAAGCCCATTCTGGGCCAATACAGGCTTGCATCACAATGTCTCCCTGAAGCTGTGTGGGTAATAAAGGCAGGGCATCTGGGCTGGGTCTGCCCTTTGCTCCTTTCCTGCTACCTGGACCCCAAAGGCCTTGCACTTTAATTCTAGGACGTCAACACTCTTGAACACACAGAGGAATTTATTTTCAGCCCAAATAGGCTGGGAAAGCCAGTTCTCTCCAAGTCAGCAGCTACGTGGACAGATGTCCATCGGATCTTCTAGTGGACCTCGGTCTTGAAGGGCCATCCTTTTTTCCTCCACCCCCTATGGTTGCAGCTCTAAGCCAGTGTTCCTCAACCTTGGCAGCTTGAAGACGGGTGGACTTCAACTCCCAGAATTCCCCAGTCAGCTGTGCTGGCTGGAGAATTCTGGGAATTGAAGTCCACCCGTCTTCAAGCTGCCAAGGTTGGGAAACACTGAATTAGCTTAGCTGGCTGGGGAATTCTGGGAGTTGAAGTCCACCCGTTTTCAAGCTGCCAAGGTTGAGGAGCACTGCCCTGACCAATGGATCTGTTGTCTTCCCATGAGCAAACAACTCCTTTTTCCATTATTAGCCACTCCAGCTGAAGTGGGTGGGAGCCGAACTGGGAGAACGGGACTGGGAATGGGAAGATGACTGGGTGAATGGGACTGCCCCACTCCCTTCTCGCCTAAACTCCTGTCTCCCAGCAGGCAGGGATCCTGTTTGCAGGTGGTGGGGTGTAAAATAGGAGCTGTGATTGATCTGGTGAAGGGTGGATTTCTTGGCAGGTTCATGACTCAGAGTGATTAATTCTCTCCAAAAGCTTAAGTCTCAGATATTATTCCTTGTTCTTTATTTTTTTTAATTTTTTTTTTTAAAAAAGGCACATTTTGACTTTCAGGAGTCTTGTTGTAGACGAACCAGGTTGAAAAAGGCAGGGAGGGGTGAGAACTGAGGAATGCAGCTTTTGAGATCAAATTTGTCTTAATGTTGGTGTCTTTATTCTTTTCCTCAACAATTTCTCTCTCGCTTTTTTTCTTCTCTTGGAGGCAGAGCTCAAGTCCCCTCCTCCAAGTAAGCCCACTCTTGAGACTTTCCTTGGGCACAACGTCGCCAATGCTACCTTGTCCTCGGTCAGGGGGGCTTCTGGGGACCCTGCCTTCACCACTTCCCCATCCCAACCGGAACGGCAGGGAACCACAAAACCAGGAGCCCGTGAGTACCGGTTGCTGGTGAGGCTGTTTCTCTCACCTGGATTCTCTGACCTGGGGGTTGTGATTGTGGTGCTCCAAGCCAGACACTGGGCCACATAAAGACCAGCTGCCATTTGAGAGCTGACAACGAAAAACAGACTTTCTCCAACTAACAAAGACTTGACTTCATTGGATAAATAGCCTAGAGCAGGGCTTTTCAACCTTTTCACCCATTGTACCACTTTTAGGATATGGCAACATCCGAGTACCACCAGTCGCCTAGCAAGGTGTCAAAAACTTGATGACCCCCCCAAAAAAGGAAAAAAAGTGATAAAGTACAGGTAGTCCTCGACTTACAACAGTTCACTTAGTGACTGTTCGAAGTTACAATGGCACTGGCGTTACAATGGCGTCTGCTGGGTGGTTGCAGCAGTTTTTGGTCACTTCACATGACCCTGGGACACTGTTACCATCATAAATATGAATCAGTTGCCAAGCAGACTGAATGTAAATCGCAAGACCCTGGAGATACTGCAACATTCCAGCTGATTGGCGCTTCTTCTGGGCTCAGCGGAAGCGCCAGGATCAGCACCGAGCTCCAGCTGGAGCCTGGCACTGATCCTGGCGCTTCCACTGAGCTCTGACAGCCCCAAAGAAGCGCCGATCAGCTGGAAAGCGGCACTGATCCTAGCGCTTCCGCTGAGCCCTGACAGCCCTGCAGCTCCAACCATCTCTCGCTCAGGCTTGTGTGGTGCTGCCACCGGTTCAGCTCATTCCCCTCCCCTGCTATCACTTTTCTAGGATGGCCGCGTACCACCTGCCAGGTGCCAATGTACCACAGGTGGTACCCATACCACTGGTTGAAAAGCCCTGGCCTAGAGAGAGTAATATATAGAACACTTATTCCATTCTTATGAATCAATGTATTTTAAAATGTAGCCTATAGTTTATATATAATTTCTTGAATTCCTCAAATCTTACAACATGGACTGCACATTACCATCACGTGTGTACCATAGTATTATGTGCTTCTTCTACATAATCTTATTACTATTATCCATGAGCTATATGCCAGTGGTGCTCAACCTTTTCTCCACCATGGACCCCCTTTAAATACCTTTCGTGGCCACGGACCATGACCATGAACCCCCCAAGACTACTTAACTCAAGATCTAAATAATAAAATTTCTTCATGCTTTCGTGGACCCCCTGTGATGACATTGTGGGGGCACCCGGCATCCATGGATCACAGGTTGACACCCCTGCTCTATGCCATACACTAAATAAGCTCACAACACACTATGAGCTTAATCAATCAATCAATCAATCAATCAATCAATCTGATGTGGCGTCCTCTGAATGGCGTCTACCCACCATCATTCCCACCCAGCCAGGCCAGTGCTAGAAACTGCAATCCAATATTTGGAAAACATCATGGAAAATATTTACCTTGGCTGAATCTAGGCTGTGTCCTCACGGTGCCTTTCTTTGTAAACTTCCCAACCATGTTCACAACACACACTGAGCTTTTTTCTTTTTTTCTTTTTTTTTGCAAAACGTGTGTTTGACTTGTCCTCACTGGCCGGACTTGTGGAGGATGAAGGCTGTGCCTTCACATCTCTGAAAGAGATGAGGTTATGGAGATGTTCCTTGCCTGGTCTTCTTCAGTTGAGTCTAACCAAGCTGCTGCTCTAACTTAAGATATGCTTCTCTAAACGGTTGCTTCATTCTCCACCTTCTTCTTTTGTAGTGTGTGGAGGCGAACTTGGAGGCCCCAAGGGCACCTTCAGCTCTCCCAACTATCCCGATCCATACCCACCTAACGTCCTCTGCCACTGGCACATCCAAGTGAAGATGGGGATGGTGATTCAGCTGAAAATAGAGACTCTGGATGTGGAGGCCTCGGACTTCTGCTTCTATGATCGGCTGGAGATCTACGAGGAATCAGATAGTCTCTCTCTTTGGGATGGGAGTACTAGGTAAGTAGCATGCCTCCGAGAGGAGAAGGCCTGGACCTCTCTGCGTGTCTATATGTGTTTAGCTGCTACTATGGGACCACCAGATGGGTTGGAGGCCTGAATCTCTCTGTGTATCCATGTGCATTTAGCTACTATCTGGGGCCCTTCAAATGGGTTGGACTTTAGCTTCCTAGATCCTCCATTCAAATAATTGAAACAAGCTAACATCCAGAAACTATCTGCATTTTAAGGGCTTCACTGTTGAACTGGATAAGAGCAATGCAAAAAAACAGATCCGGTAATCAAGTAGGACAGAAGGAAGATTATTTATTCTTGCCGATGGGCCCTCTGGTGGTGCGAATTGGAAATGTTTGGTTACTTATTCATTGATTTGTACATTCGTTTTATTTTTATACCGTCCAATCCACCAAGAGCCAATCAAATTCTCCAAGATTAATAAGGAACGAGCAGGAGGCAATTAACCTCCATGCTCGTTGTCTCAAGTGGGATGTCTTAATCTTTCAAATGTCATTACTTTTCTGCATTTTGCTTTTGAACCTTATAAATCCCCTTGGAAGGATAGTTTTTAATTGGTAATAAAAAAAAAACCCTCACCTCTCCTTAATTTCTCCTGGTTACAAACACGTTGACATGAAAAATAATCCAATGCAACGTTTAGCCCCCTTTGGTGTTGTCTTCTTCAGTCCTAAAATCTAACTACGTTTCACAACGGAGAATACTTGACGGAGGGGATGGTCAGGCCTGAAAGAGTCAAAGGAAAAGTGGAAAAGTTAAGCCACTAAGTGCAATCACAACGGTGCTTGTGATCTTTTTTCAGCTTTGTTGTGCAGATCTGTGTGGGTTGTAAATGTGAGGACTGGTCGTTTCAATATTGTCACAACTGTGAATGGTCACTAAAGGAGAACTACTTGCAGATATCTTTCCAGGGGGAAGGAGGGGGTTCACCGCTCCTTGCTCCCTTGCTTACCTGGTGACTTTTACAGGTACTGTGGCAAGGTAGCCCCGGCGACTATCAACACCAACTCTAACCAGATTAAAGTTGGTTTTGTGTCCGATGATAACATTGCTCCTTCGGGGTTCACAGCCAGGTACCGGGCCATCCTCCCCAGTGAAAGTAAGTGCCGGCTGTTTCTTGAATGGGGATGAATTTGAGGCTGGTGGAAACTTGCTTGAGGGGGGGGGGGAAGTTGGGGAGGTTTTTTTTTTTAACATGATATCCTGATTTTCTGTCCCTGAAGTAATGGGAATGACTTTGAAGAGACTGAAACCATGCAACTTCCAATGACATTTAAAAAAAAAACAAAAACCAGCCACTGACCAGATAGGGGTGTCAAACTGCCGGCCCACGGGCCAGATGCATCACGCCGAAACCGCGCCCATCCCATTGCCAGCAATGGGGGAAAAGTCCCAATACGTTGTGACACGTCACATGATGTTGCGAGTTTGACACCCCTGAGGTAGAAGACAATATTTAAACCCATAAGTGCAATAAAACAGCCCAATATGACCAGGGAAAGGGTTAGAGCTGATCTCTCTGCCAGTCAAATAGGAAAAAAATGGAAGACGTGTTTTATATACGGTTGCTCTCTCAGTTAAGGGGTCCCCAACTTTGGCAACTTGGCTGGCTGAGGAATTCTGGGAGTGGAAGTCCGTAAGTCTTAAAGTTGCCAAGGTTGGAGGCCCCTGCTTTAAAGTGTGGAGAAGTGAAGATATAAAGCGGGTCTCCAAAGATGACCCCAAATATATTTTGATCTTCTTGAGATGTCCTCTTATGTCCAGCTATATAGCAAAGATTAGCTCCCTGAACCGAAATAACTTAGCATCAGCTTTAAGAAGAGATGTAAACTGTTGGGTATCAAATGCAACATGGTTGGGAATGGAGATTGGAGAAGAAGACCCCGGCTCAGGATACAGCCCTCTCCCCAGATATCAGCTGCCCAAGGGAAGACTGATTTATCTCAAAACAAAGACAACGGTTGTCCCTTTTCCCAAATGGGAAAACTGCCCTAACATTCACAATTAGCCCAGCACTAATTTATTACTCACAGTCACATGGATGCAATGGCTAATTTTATCCTCAGAACATGAGAAAGTTCTAAACTGGTGAGGGGAAACAAAAGACTGCTTGCATGACAGTTTTTAAGCTGGCTTAAAATCTTTTGACATTAGGTAAAATAAAGAATGAGTGTTACATGACTATCACGAGTCAAACAACTACAGGATTAGTACTTTTCTTTCTCTTTCTCCTCCTCCTCCTCCTCCCTTCTTGCTTTTTCTCCTTCTCCTTCATACTCTTGCAAAGCTACATTTCCCAAAGTATCTTGAAGAAGAAGGGAGCCAAGTCAATTGCAACCATTTTCAAGATAGGCTGAATTTGATCTGAACCTTTAACTCCTTGACTTCCAGAGGCCTATATTTATTCCAGAGAACTGCTCCTGGGATGAATTCTTGTGTGACCAGGGACTTTGCCTCCTTCCAGTCTTTGTGTGTGATGGTCACCAGGACTGCAAGGACAATCGAGATGAAGCCAATTGTAGCGCCAAGCATACAGGTATGGTAACCACACAGGCAGGAAACATTGCTGTGACTCTGCCTCACATTAGGAGGAGAAGAGAGGAAATTGGAAAAATAAAGGAACTGCAGGCTATTGCAGATATAACCAGCAAAGTGCCAGTAATATAAATCCATGACGATCTATGATGTTGGTTGTCTCTTTCCAGGTTGTGGCGGGACCTTGACCAGCCTGGAGGGACAGTTCTTCTCCCCAAACTATCCCAAACCATACCCACATCTACAGGTGCGGAAAGACTTTTGGGGGGG